>NC_081202.1:295000-315000 GCF_902713425.1 Acipenser ruthenus | reverse complement strand
TATATTGTTTTTTTACGTGGTGGTGGCGTGAACTTGATTGGTCTGTGCAGAGCAGGGCAGGGCTGGCGCTATTACTTGAATAATTTATTTTTTTTTTTTTACGTGGTGGTGGCGTGAACTTGATTGGTCCTGTGCAGAGCAGGGCAGGGCTGGCGCTATTACTTGAATAATTTTTTTTTTTTTTTTTTTTTTACGTGGTGGTGGCGTGAACTTGATTGGTCCTGTGCAGAGCAGGGCAGGGCTGGCGCTATTAATTGAATAATTTTTTTTTTTTTTTTTACGTGGTGGTGGCGTGAACTTGATTGGTCCTGTGCAGAGCAGGGCAGGGCTGGCGCTATTACTTGAATAATTTTTTTTTTTTTTTTTTTTACGTGGTGGTGGCGTGAACTTGATTGGTCCTGTGCAGAGCAGGGCAGGGCTGGCGCTATTACTTGAATAATTTTTTTTTTTTTTTTTTTTTACGTGGTGGTGGCGTGAACTTGATTGGTCCTGTGCAGCAGGGCAGGGCTGGCGCTATTAATTGAATTTTTTTTTTTTTTTTTTACGTGGTGGTGGCGTGAACTTGATTGGTCCTGTGCAGAGCAGGGCAGGGCTGGCGCTATTACATGAATAATTTTTTTTTTTTTTTTTTTACGTGGTGGTGGCGTGAACTTGATTGGTCCTGTGCAGAGCAGGGCAGGGCTGGCGCTATTACTTGAATAATTTTTTTTTTTTTTTTTTTTTACGTGGTGGTGGCGTGAACTTGATTGGTCCTGTGCAGAGCAGGGCAGGGCTGGCGCTATTACTTGAATATTTTTTTTTTTTTTTTTTTTTTTTTTACGTGGTGGTGGCGTGAACTTGATTGGTCCTGTGCAGAGCAGGGCAGGGCTGGCGCTATTACTTGAATCATTTTTTTTTTTTTTTTTTTACGTGGTGGTGGCGTGAACTTGATTGGTCCTGTGCAGAGGGCAGGGCTGGCGCTATTACTTGAATATATATATATTGTTTTTTTATGTGGTGGTGACGTGAACTTGATTGGTCTGTGCAGAGCAGGGCAGGGCTGGCGCTATTACTTGAATAATTTATTTTTTTTTTTTTACGTGGTGGTGGCGTGAACTTGATTGGTCCTGTGCAGAGCAGGGCAGGGCTGGCGCTATTAATTGAATAATTATTTTTTTTTTTTTTTTTTTTTTACGTGGTGGTGGCGTGAACTTGATTGGTCCTGTGCAGAGGGCAGGGCTGGCGCTATTACTTGAATATATATATATTGTTTTTTTACGTGGTGGTGGCGTGAACTTGATTGGTCCTGTGCAGAGCAGGGCAGGGCTGGCGCTATTACTTGAATCATTTTTTTTTTTTTTTTTTTTTACGTGGTGGTGGCGTAAACTTGATTGGTCCTGTGCGAGCAGGGCAGGGCTGGCGCTATTACTTGAATAATTTTTTTTTTTTTTTTAACGTGGTGGTGGCGTGATCTTGATTGGTCCTGTGCAGAGCAGGGCAGGGCTGGCGCTATTACTTGAATAATTTTTTTTTTTTTTTTTTACGTGGTGGTGGCGTGAACTTGATTGGTCCTGTGCAGAGCAGGGCAGGGCTGGCGCTATTACTTGAATCATTTTTTTTTTTTTTTTTTTTTACGTGGTGGTGGCGTGAACTTGATTGGTCCTGTGCAGCAGGGAAGGGCTGGCGCTATTAATTGAATTTTTTTTTTTTTTTTACGTGGTGGTGGCGTGAACTTGATTGGTCCTGTGCAGAGCAGGGCAGGGCTGGCGCTATTACATGAATCATTTTTTTTTTTTTTTTTTTTACGTGGTGGTGGCGTGAACTTGATTGGTCCTGTGCAGAGCAGGGCAGGGCTGGCGCTATTACTTGAATATTTTTTTTTTTTTTTTTTTTTTTTTTTTTACGTGGTGGTGGCGTGAACTTGATTGGTCCTGTGCAGAGCAGGGCAGGGCTGGCGCTATTAATTGAATAATTTTTTTTTTTTTTTACGTGGTGGTGGCGTGAACTTGATTGGTCCTGTGCAGAGCAGGGCAGGGCTGGCGCTATTACTTGAATAATTTTTTTTTTTTTTTTTTTACGTGGTGGTGGCGTGAACTTGATTGGTCCTGTGCGAGCAGGGCAGGGCTGGCGCTATTACTTGAATAATTTTTTTTTTTTTTTTAACATGGTGGTGGCGTGAACTTGATTGGTCCTGTGCAGAGCAGGGTAGGGCTGGCGCTATTACTTGAATAATTTTTTTTTTTTTTTTTTTACGTGGTGGTGGCGTGAACTTGATTGGTCCTGTGCAGAGCAGGGCAGGGCTGGCGCTATTACTTGAATCATTTTTTTTTTTTTTTTTTTTTACGTGGTGGTGGCGTGAACTTGATTGGTCCTGTGCAGCAGGGCAGGGCTGGCGCTATTAATTGAATTTTTTTTTTTTTTTTACGTGGTGGTGGCGTGAACTTGATTGGTCCTGTGCAGAGCAGGGCAGGGCTGGCGCTATTACATGAATAATTTTTTTTTTTTTTTTTTTTACGTGGTGGTGGCGTGAACTTGATTGGTCCTGTGCAGAGCAGGGCAGGGCTGGCGCTATTACTTGAATATTTTTTTTTTTTTTTTTTTTTTTTTTTTTACGTGGTGGTGGCGTGAACTTGATTGGTCCTGTGCAGAGCAGGGCAGGGCTGGCGCTATTACTTGAATCATTTTTTTTTTTTTTTTTTTTTACGTGGTGGTGGCGTGAACTAGATTGGTCCTGTGCAGAGCAGGGCAGGGCTGGCGCTATTACTTGAATCATTTTTTTTTTTTTTTTTTTTACGTGGTGGTGGCGTGAACTTGATTGGTCCTGTGCAGAGCAGGGCAGGGCTGGCGCTATTAATTGAATAATTTTTTTTTTTTTTTTTTTACGTGGTGGTGGCGTGAACTTGATTGGTCCTGTGCAGAGCAGGGCAGGGCTGGCGCTATTAATTGAATAATTTTTTTTTTTTTTTTTTTACGTGGTGGTGGCGTGAACTTGATTGGTCCTGTGCAGAGCAGGGCAGGGCTGGCGCTATTACTTGAATAATTTATTTATTTATTTATTTATTTATTTTACGTGGTGGTGGCGTGAACTTGATTGGTCCTGTGCAGAGCAGGGCAGGGCTGGCGCTATTACTTGAATCATTTTTTTTTTTTTTACGTGGTGGTGGCGTGAACTTGATTGGTCCTGTGCAGAGCAGGGCAGGGCTGGCGCTATTAATTGAATAATTTTTTTTTTTTTTTTTTTTACATGGTGGTGGCGTGAACTTGATTGGTCCTGTGCAAAGCAGGGCAGGGCTGGCGGTATTACTTGAATAATTTTTTTTTTTTTTTTTACGTGGTGGTGGCGTGAACTTGATTGGTCCTGTGCAGAGCAGGGCAGGGCTGGCGCTATTAATTGAATAATTTTTTTTTTTTTTTTTACGTGGTGGTGGCGTGAACTTGATTGGTCCTGTGCAGAGCAGGGCAGGGCTGGCTGGCGCTATTACTTGAATAATTTTTTTTTTAATTTTTTTTTTTTACGTGGTGGTGGCGTGAACTTGATTGGTCCTGTGCAGAGCAGGGCAGGGCTGGCGCTATTAATTGAATCATTTTTTTTTTTTTTTTACGTGGTGGTGGCGTGAACTTGATTGTTCCTGTGCAGAGAAGGGCAGGGCTGGCGCTATTACTTGAATCATTTTTTTTTTTTTTTTTTTTTACGTGGTGGTGGCGTGAACTTGATTGGTCCTGTGCAGAGCAGGGCAGGGCTGGCGCTATTACTTGAATAATTTATTTATTTATTTATTTATTTATTTTACGTGGTGGTGGCGTGAACTTGATTGGTCCTGTGCAGAGCAGGGCAGGGCTGGCGCTATTACTTGAATAATTTTTTTTTTTTTTTTTACGTGGTGGTGGCGTGAACTTGATTGGTCTGTGCAGAGCAGGGCAGGGCTGGCGCTATTACTTGAATAATTTTTTTTTTTTTTTTTACGTGGTGGTGGCGTGAACTTGATTGGTCCTGTGCAGAGCAGGGCAGGGCTGGCGCTATTAATTGAATAATTTTTTTTTTTTTTTTTTTTTTTTTACGTGGTGGTGGCGTGAACTTGATTGGTCCTGTGCAGAGCAGGGCAGGGCTGGCGCTATTAATTGAATAATTTTTTTTTTTTTTTTTTTTTTTTTACGTGGTGGTGGCGTGAACTTGATTGGTCCTGTGCAGAGGGCAGGGCTGGCGCTATTACTTGAATATATATATATTGTTTTTTTACGTGGTGGTGGCGTGAACTTGATTGGTCTGTGCAGAGCAGGGCAGGGCTGGCGCTATTACTTGAATAATTTATTTTTTTTTTTTTACGTGGTGGTGGCGTGAACTTGATTGGTCCTGTGCAGAGCAGGGCAGGGCTGGCGCTATTACTTGAATAATTTTTTTTTTTTT
The DNA here is from genome assembly GCF_902713425.1 of Acipenser ruthenus. Lineage (NCBI taxonomy): Eukaryota > Metazoa > Chordata > Actinopteri > Acipenseriformes > Acipenseridae > Acipenser > Acipenser ruthenus. Next base: position 310,616 of record NC_081202.1, on the reverse strand, counting down.
TTTTTTTTACGTGGTGGTGGCGTGAACTTGATTGGTCCTGTGCAGAGCAGGGCAGGGCTGGCGCTATTAATTGAATAATTTTTTTTTTTTTTTTTACGTGGTGGTGGCGTGAACTTGATTGGTCCTGTGCAGAGCAGGGCAGGGCTGGCGCTATTACTTGAATAATTTTTTTTTTTTTTTTTTTTACGTGGTGGTGGCGTGAACTTGATTGGTCCTGTGCAGAGCAGGGCAGGGCTGGCGCTATTACTTGAATCATTTTTTTTTTTTTTTTTTTTTACGTGGTGGTGGCGTGAACTTGATTGGTCCTGTGCAGCAGGGCAGGGCTGGCGCTATTAATTGAATTTTTTTTTTTTTTTTTTACGTGGTGGTGGCGTGAACTTGATTGGTCCTGTGCAGAGCAGGGCAGGGCTGGCGCTATTACATGAATAATTTTTTTTTTTTTTTTTTTACGTGGTGGTGGCGTGAACTTGATTGGTCCTGTGCAGAGCAGGGCAGGGCTGGCGCTATTACTTGAATAATTTTTTTTTTTTTTTTTTTTTACGTGGTGGTGGCGTGAACTTGATTGGTCCTGTGCAGAGCAGGGCAGGGCTGGCGCTATTACTTGAATATTTTTTTTTTTTTTTTTTTTTTTTTTACGTGGTGGTGGCGTGAACTTGATTGGTCCTGTGCAGAGCAGGGCAGGGCTGGCGCTATTACTTGAATCATTTTTTTTTTTTTTTTTTTACGTGGTGGTGGCGTGAACTTGATTGGTCCTGTGCAGAGGGCAGGGCTGGCGCTATTACTTGAATATATATATATATTGTTTTTTTATGTGGTGGTGACGTGAACTTGATTGGTCTGTGCAGAGCAGGGCAGGGCTGGCGCTATTACTTGAATAATTTTTTTTTTTTTTTTTACGTGGTGGTGGCGTGAACTTGATTGGTCCTGTGCAGAGCAGGGCAGGGCTGGCGCTATTAATTGAATAATTATTTTTTTTTTTTTTTTTTTTTTACGTGGTGGTGGCGTGAACTTGATTGGTCCTGTGCAGAGGGCAGGGCTGGCGCTATTACTTGAATATATATATATTGTTTTTTTACGTGGTGGTGGCGTGAACTTGATTGGTCCTGTGCAGAGCAGGGCAGGGCTGGCGCTATTACTTGAATCATTTTTTTTTTTTTTTTTTTTTACGTGGTGGTGGCGTAAACTTGATTGGTCCTGTGCGAGCAGGGCAGGGCTGGCGCTATTACTTGAATAATTTTTTTTTTTTTTTTAACGTGGTGGTGGCGTGATCTTGATTGGTCCTGTGCAGAGCAGGGCAGGGCTGGCGCTATTACTTGAATAATTTTTTTTTTTTTTTTTTACGTGGTGGTGGCGTGAACTTGATTGGTCCTGTGCAGAGCAGGGCAGGGCTGGCGCTATTACTTGAATCATTTTTTTTTTTTTTTTTTTTTACGTGGTGGTGGCGTGAACTTGATTGGTCCTGTGCAGCAGGGCAGGGCTGGCGCTATTAATTGAATTTTTTTTTTTTTTTTACGTGGTGGTGGCGTGAACTTGATTGGTCCTGTGCAGAGCAGGGCAGGGCTGGCGCTATTACATGAATCATTTTTTTTTTTTTTTTTTTTACGTGGTGGTGGCGTGAACTTGATTGGTCCTGTGCAGAGCAGGGCAGGGCTGGCGCTATTACTTGAATATTTTTTTTTTTTTTTTTTTTTTTTTTTTTACGTGGTGGTGGCGTGAACTTGATTGGTCCTGTGCAGAGCAGGGCAGGGCTGGCGCTATTAATTGAATAATTTTTTTTTTTTTTTTACGTGGTGGTGGCGTGAACTTGATTGGTCCTGTGCAGAGCAGGGCAGGGCTGGCGCTATTACTTGAATAATTTTTTTTTTTTTTTTTTTACGTGGTGGTGGCGTGAACTTGATTGGTCCTGTGCGAGCAGGGCAGGGCTGGCGCTATTACTTGAATAATTTTTTTTTTTTTTTTAACATGGTGGTGGCGTGAACTTGATTGGTCCTGTGCAGAGCAGGGTAGGGCTGGCGCTATTACTTGAATAATTTTTTTTTTTTTTTTTTTACGTGGTGGTGGCGTGAACTTGATTGGTCCTGTGCAGAGCAGGGCAGGGCTGGCGCTATTACTTGAATCATTTTTTTTTTTTTTTTTTTTTACGTGGTGGTGGCGTGAACTTGATTGGTCCTGTGCAGCAGGGCAGGGCTGGCGCTATTAATTGAATTTTTTTTTTTTTTTTACGTGGTGGTGGCGTGAACTTGATTGGTCCTGTGCAGAGCAGGGCAGGGCTGGCGCTATTACATGAATAATTTTTTTTTTTTTTTTTTTTACGTGGTGGTGGCGTGAACTTGATTGGTCCTGTGCAGAGCAGGGCAGGGCTGGCGCTATTACTTGAATATTTTTTTTTTTTTTTTTTTTTTTTTTTTACGTGGTGGTGGCGTGAACTTGATTGGTCCTGTGCAGAGCAGGGCAGGGCTGGCGCTATTACTTGAATCATTTTTTTTTTTTTTTTTTTTTACGTGGTGGTGGCGTGAACTTGATTGGTCCTGTGCAGAGCAGGGCAGGGCTGGCGCTATTACTTGAATCATTTTTTTTTTTTTTTTTTTTACGTGGTGGTGGCGTGAACTTGATTGGTCCTGTGCAGAGCAGGGCAGGGCTGGCGCTATTAATTGAATAATTTTTTTTTTTTTTTTTTTACGTGGTGGTGGCGTGAACTTGATTGGTCCTGTGCAGAGCAGGGCAGGGCTGGCGCTATTAATTGAATAATTTTTTTTTTTTTTTTTTTACGTGGTGGTGGCGTGAACTTGATTGGTCCTGTGCAGAGCAGGGCAGGGCTGGCGCTATTACTTGAATAATTTATTTATTTATTTATTTATTTATTTTACGTGGTGGTGGCGTGAACTTGATTGGTCCTGTGCAGAGCAGGGCAGGGCTGGCGCTATTACTTGAATCATTTTTTTTTTTTTTACGTGGTGGTGGCGTGAACTTGATTGGTCCTGTGCAGAGCAGGGCAGGGCTGGCGCTATTAATTGAATAATTTTTTTTTTTTTTTTTTTTACATGGTGGTGGCGTGAACTTGATTGGTCCTGTGCAAAGCAGGGCAGGGCTGGCGGTATTACTTGAATAATTTTTTTTTTTTTTTTTACGTGGTGGTGGCGTGAACTTGATTGGTCCTGTGCAGAGCAGGGCAGGGCTGGCGCTATTAATTGAATAATTTTTTTTTTTTTTTTTACGTGGTGGTGGCGTGAACTTGATTGGTCCTGTGCAGAGCAGGGCAGGGCTGGCTGGCGCTATTACTTGAATAATTTTTTTTTTAATTTTTTTTTTTTACGTGGTGGTGGCGTGAACTTGATTGGTCCTGTGCAGAGCAGGGCAGGGCTGGCGCTATTAATTGAATCATTTTTTTTTTTTTTTTACGTGGTGGTGGCGTGAACTTGATTGTTCCTGTGCAGAGAAGGGCAGGGCTGGCGCTATTACTTGAATCATTTTTTTTTTTTTTTTTTTTTACGTGGTGGTGGCGTGAACTTGATTGGTCCTGTGCAGAGCAGGGCAGGGCTGGCGCTATTACTTGAATCATTTTTTTTTTTTTTTTTTTTACGTGGTGGTGGCGTGAACTTGATTGGTCCTGTGCAGAGCAGGGCAGGGCTGGCGCTATTAATTGAATAATTTTTTTTTTTTTTTTTTTACGTGGTGGTGGCGTGAACTTGATTGGTCCTGTGCAGAGCAGGGCAGGGCTGGCGCTATTAATTGAATAATTTTTTTTTTTTTTTTTTACGTGGTGGTGGCGTGAACTTGATTGGTCCTGTGCAGAGCAGGGCAGGGCTGGCGCTATTACTTGAATAATTTATTTATTTATTTATTTTACGTGGTGGTGGCGTGAACTTGATTGGTCCTGTGCAGAGCAGGGCAGGGCTGGCGCTATTACTTGAATCATTTTTTTTTTTTTTTACGTGGTGGTGGCGTGAACTTGATTGGTCCTGTGCAGAGCAGGGCAGGGCTGGCGCTATTAATTGAATAATTTTTTTTTTTTTTTTTTTTACATGGTGGTGGCGTGAACTTGATTGGTCCTGTGCAAAGCAGGGCAGGGCTGGCGGTATTACTTGAATAATTTTTTTTTTTTTTTTTACGTGGTGGTGGCGTGAACTTGATTGGTCCTGTGCAGAGCAGGGCAGGGCTGGCGCTATTAATTGAATAATTTTTTTTTTTTTTTTACGTGGTGGTGGCGTGAACTTGATTGGTCCTGTGCAGAGCAGGGCAGGGCTGGCTGGCGCTATTACTTGAATAATTTTTTTTTTAATTTTTTTTTTTTACGTGGTGGTGGCGTGAACTTGATTGGTCCTGTGCAGAGCAGGGCAGGGCTGGCGCTATTAATTGAATCATTTTTTTTTTTTTTTTACGTGGTGGTGGCGTGAACTTGATTGTTCCTGTGCAGAGAAGGGCAGGGCTGGCGCTATTACTTGAATCATTTTTTTTTTTTTTTTTTTACGTGGTGGTGGCGTGAACTTGATTGGTCCTGTGCAGAGCAGGGCAGGGCTGGCGCTATTACTTGAATAATTTTTTTTTTTTTTTTTTTTACGTGGTGGTGGCGTGAACTTGATTGGTCCTGTGCAGAGCAGGGCAGGGCTGGCGCTATGAATTGAATAATTTTTTTTTTTTTTTTTTTACGTGGTGGTGGCATGAACTTGATTGGTCCTGTGCAGAGCAGGGCAGGGCTGGCGCTATTACTTGAATAATTTTTTTTTTTTTTTTTTTACGTGGTGGTGGCGTGAACTTGATTGGTCCTGTGCAGAGCAGGGCAGGGCTGGCACTATTAATTGAATAATTTTTTTTTTTTTTTTTTTTACGTGGTGGTGGTATGAACTTGATTGGTCCTGTGCAGAGCAGGGCAGGGCTGGCGCTATTAATTGAATAATTTTTTTTTTTTTTTTTTTACGTGGTGGTGGCGTGAACTTGATTGGTCCTGTGCAGAGCAGGGCAGGGCTGGCGCTATTACTTGAATAATTTATTTATTTATTTATTTATTTATTTTACGTGGTGGTGGCGTGAACTTGATTGGTCCTGTGCAGAGCAGGGCAGGGCTGGCGCTATTACTTGAATCATTTTTTTTTTTTTTACGTGGTGGTGGCGTGAACTTGATTGGTCCTGTGCAGAGCAGGGCAGGGCTGGCGCTATTAATTGAATAATTTTTTTTTTTTTTTTTTTTACATGGTGGTGGCGTGAACTTGATTGGTCCTGTGCAAAGCAGGGCAGGGCTGGCGGTATTACTTGAATATTTTTTTTATTTTTTTTTTACGTGGTGGTGGCGTGAACTTGATTGGTCCTGTGCAGAGCAGGGCGAGCAGGGCAGGGCTGGTCGCTATACTTGAATAATTTTTTTTTTTTTTACGTGGTGGTGGCGTGAACTTGATTGGTCCTGTGCAGAGCAGGGCAGGGCTGGCTGGCGCTATTACTTGAATAATTTTTTTTTTAATTTTTTTTTTTTACGTGGTGGTGGCGTGAACTTGATTGGTCCTGTGCAGAGCAGGGCAGGGCTGGCGCTATTAATTGAATCATTTTTTTTTTTTTTTTTACGTGGTGGTGGCGTGAACTTGATTGTTCCTGTGCAGAGAAGGGCAGGGCTGGCGCTATTACTTGAATCATTTTTTTTTTTTTTTTTTTTTACGTGGTGGTGGCGTGAACTTGATTGGTCCTGTGCAGAGCAGGGCAGGGCTGGCGCTATTACTTGAATCATTTTTTTTTTTTTTTTTTTTACGTGGTGGTGGCGTGAACTTGATTGGTCCTGTGCAGAGCAGGGCAGGGCTGGCGCTATTAATTGAATAATTTTTTTTTTTTTTTTTTTTACGTGGTGGTGGCGTGAACTTGATTGGTCCTGTGCAGAGCAGGGCAGGGCTGGCGCTATTAATTGAATAATTTTTTTTTTTTTTTTTACGTGGTGGTGGCGTGAACTTGATTGGTCCTGTGCAGAGCAGGGCAGGGCTGGCGCTATTACTTGAATAATTTATTTATTTATTTATTTATTTATTTTACGTGGTGGTGGCGTGAACTTGATTGGTCCTGTGCAGAGCAGGGCAGGGCTGGCGCTATTACTTGAATCATTTTTTTTTTTTTTTTTACGTGGTGGTGGCGTGAACTTGATTGGTCCTGTGCAGAGCAGGGCAGGGCTGGTGCTATTAATTGAATAATTTTTTTTTTTTTTTTTTTTACATGGTGGTGGCGTGAACTTGATTGGTCCTGTGCAAAGCAGGGCAGGGCTGGCGGTATTACTTGAATAATTTTTTTTTTTTTTTTTACGTGGTGGTGGCGTGAACTTGATTGGTCCTGTGCAGAGCAGGGCAGGGCTGGCGCTATTAATTGAATAATTTTTTTTTTTTTTTTACGTGGTGGTGGCGTGAACTTGATTGGTCCTGTGCAGAGCAGGGCAGGGCTGGCGCTATTACTTGAATCATTTTTTTTTTTTTTTTTTTTACGTGGTGGTGGCGTGAACTTGATTGGTCCTGTGCAGAGCAGGGCAGGGCTGGCGCTATTAATTGAATAATTTTTTTTTTTTTTTTTTTACGTGGTGGTGGCGTGAACTTGATTGGTCCTGTGCAGAGCAGGGCAGGGCTGGCGCTATTAATTGAATAATTTTTTTTTTTTTTTTTTACGTGGTGGTGGCGTGAACTTGATTGGTCCTGTGCAGAGCAGGGCAGGGCTGGCGCTATTACTTGAATAATTTATTTATTTATTTATTTATTTATTTTACGTGGTGGTGGCGTGAACTTGATTGGTCCTGTGCAGAGCAGGGCAGGGCTGGCGCTATTACTTGAATCATTTTTTTTTTTTTTTTTACGTGGTGGTGGCGTGAACTTGATTGGTCCTGTGCAGAGCAGGGCAGGGCTGGTGCTATTAATTGAATAATTTTTTTTTTTTTTTTTTTTACATGGTGGTGGCGTGAACTTGATTGGTCCTGTGCAAAGCAGGGCAGGGCTGGCGGTATTACTTGAATAATTTTTTTTTTTTTTTTTACGTGGTGGTGGCGTGAACTTGATTGGTCCTGTGCAGAGCAGGGCAGGGCTGGCGCTATTAATTGAATAATTTTTTTTTTTTTTTTACGTGGTGGTGGCGTGAACTTGATTGGTCCTGTGCAGAGCAGGGCAGGGCTGGCTGGCGCTATTACTTGAATAATTTTTTTTTTAATTTTTTTTTTTTACGTGGTGGTGGCGTGAACTTGATTGGTCCTGTGCAGAGCAGGGCAGGGCTGGCGCTATTACTTGAATAATTTTTTTTTTTTTTTTTTTTACGTGGTGGTGGCGTGAACTTGATTGGTCCTGTGCAGAGCAGGGCAGGGCTGGCGCTATTAATTGAATAATTTTTTTTTTTTTTTTTTTTACGTGGTGGTGGTATGAACTTGATTGGTCCTGTGCAGAGCAGGGCAGGGCTGGCGCTATTAATTGAATAATTTTTTTTTTTTTTTTTTTTACGTGGTGGTGGCGTGAACTTGATTGGTCCTGTGCAGAGCAGGGCAGGGCTGGCGCTATTAATTGAATAATTTTTTTTTTTTTTACGTGGTGGTGGCGTGAACTTGATTGGTCCTGTGCAGAGCAGGGCAGGGCTGGTGCTATTACTTGAATAATTTATTTATTTATTTATTTATTTATTTTACGTGGTGGTGGCGTGAACTTGATTGGTCCTGTGCAGAGCAGGGCAGGGCTGGCACTATTACTTGAATCATTTTTTTTTTTTTTTACGTGGTGGTGGCGTGAACTTGATTGGTCCTGTGCAGAGCAGGGCAGGGCTGGCGCTATTAATTGAATAATTTTTTTTTTTTTTTTTTTTACATGGTGGTGGCGTGAACTTGATTGGTCCTGTGCAAAGCAGGGCAGGGCTGGCGGTATTACTTGAATAATTTTTTTTTTTTTTTTTACGTGGTGGTGGCGTGAACTTGATTGGTCCTGTGCAGAGCAGGGCAGGGCTGGCGCTATTAATTGAATAATTTTTTTTTTTTTTTTACGTGGTGGTGGCGTGAACTTGATTGGTCCTGTGCAGAGCAGGGCAGGGCTGGCTGGCGCTATTACTTGAATAATTTTTTTTTTTAATTTTTTTTTTTTACGTGGTGGTGGCGTGAACTTGATTGGTCCTGTGCAGAGCAGGGCAGGGCTGGCGCTATTAATTGAAAATTTTTTTTTTTTTTACGTGGTGGTGGCGTGAACTAGATTGTTCCTGTGCAGAGAAGGGCAGGGCTGGCGCTATTACTTGAATCATTTTTTTTTTTTTTTTTTTACGTGGTGGTGGCGTGAACTTGATTGGTCCTGTGCAGAGCAGGGCAGGGCTGGCGCTATTACTTGAATAATTTTTTTTTTTTTTTTTTTTACGTGGTGGTGGCGTGAACTTGATTGGTCCTGTGCAGAGCAGGGCAGGGCTGGCGCTATTAATTGAATAATTTTTTTTTTTTTTTTTTTTACGTGGTGGTGGCATGAACTTGATTGGTCCTGTGCAGAGCAGGGCAGGGCTGGCGCTATTACTTGAATAATTTTTTTTTTTTTTTTTTTTACGTGGTGGTGGCGTGAACTTGATTGGTCCTGTGCAGAGCAGGGCAGGGCTGGCGCTATTAATTGAATATTTTTTTTTTTTTTTTTTTTTACGTGGTGGTGGCATGAACTTGATTGGTCCTGTGCAGAGCAGGGCAGGGCTGGCGCTATTACTTGAATAATTTTTTTTTTTTTTTTTACGTGGTGGTGGCGTGAACTTGATTGGTCCTGTGCAGAGCAGGGCAGGGTTGGCGCTATTACTTAAATAATTTTTTTTTTTTTTTTTTTACGTGGTGGTGGTGTGAACTTGATTGGTCCTGTGCAGAGCAGGGCAGGGCTGGCGCTATTAATTGAATAATTTTTTTTTTTTTTTTTTTACGTGGTGGTGGCATGAACTTGATTGGTCCTGTGCAGCAGGGCAGGGCTGGCGCTATTAATTGAATAATTTTTTTTTTTTTTTTTTTTACATGGTGGTGGCGTGAACTTGATTGGTCCTGTGCAAAGCAGGGCAGGGCTGGCGCTATTACTTGAATAATTTTATTTTTTTTTTTTACGTGGTGGTGGCGTGAACTTGATTGGTCCTGTGCAGAGCAGGGCAGGGCTGGCGCTATTAATTGAATAATTTTTTTTTTTTTTTTTTTTTTTTTACGTGGTGGTGGCGTGAACTTGATTGGTCCTGTGCAGAGCAGGGCAGGGCTGGCGCTATTACTTGAATAATTTTTTTTTTTTTTTTTTTTTTTACGTGGTGGTGGCGTGAACTTGATTGGTCCTGTGCAGAGCAGGGCAGGGCTGGCGCTATTACTTGAATAATTTTTTTTTTTATTTTTTTTTACGTGGTGGTGGCGTGAACTGATTGGTCCTGTGCAGAGCAGGGCAGGGCTGGCGCTATTACTTGAATAATTATTTATTTATTTATTTTTTTACATGGTGGTGGCGTGAACTTGATTGTTCCTGTGCAGAGAAGGGCAGGTCTGGCGCTATTACTTGAATAATTTTTTTTTTTTTTTTTTTTACGTGGTGGTGGCGTGAACTTGATTGGTCCTGTGCAGAGCAGGGCAGGGCTGGCGCTATTACTTGAATAATTTTTTTTTTTTTTTTTTTTTTACGTGGTGGTGGCGTGAACTTGATTGGTCCTGTGCAGAGCAGGGCAGGGCTGGCGCTATTACTTGAATAATTTTTTTTTTTTTTTTTTTTACGTGGTGGTGGCGTGAACTGATTGGTCCTGTGCAGAGCAGGGCAGAGCTGGCGCTATTACTTGAATAATTTTTTTTTTTTTTTTTTTACGTGGTGGTGGCGTGAACTTGATTGGTCCTGTGCAGAGCAGGGCAGGGCTGGCGCTATTACTTGAATCATTTTTTTTTTTTTTTTTTTTTTTAACGTGGTGGTGGCGTGAACTTAATTGGTCCTGTGCAGAGCAGGGCAGGGCTGGCGCTATTACTTGAATAATTTATTTATTTATTTTTTTACGTGGTGGTGGCGTGAACTTGATTGGTCCTGTGCAGAGCAGGGCAGGGCTGGCGCTATTACTTGAATCATTTTTTTTTTTTTTACGTGGCGGTGGCGTGAACTTGATTGGTCCTGTGCAGAGCAGGGCAGGGCTGGCGCTATTACTTGAATCATTTTTTTTTTTTTTTTTTTTTTACGTGGTGGTGGCGTGAACTTGATTGGTCCTGTGCAGAGCAGGGCAGGGCTGGCGCTATTAATTGAATCATTTTTTTTTTTTTTTTTACGTGGTGGTGGCGTGAACTTGATTGTTCCTGTGCAGAGAAGGGCAGGGCTGGCACTATTACTTGAATAATTTATTTTTTTTTTTTTACGTGGTGGTGGCGTGAACTTGATTGTTCCTGTGCAGAGCAGGGCAGGGCTGGCGCTATTACTTGAATAATTTTTTTTTTTTTTTTTTTTTTTACGTGGTGGTGGTGTGAACTTGATTGGTCCTGTGCAGAGCAGGGCAGGGCTGGCGCTATTAATTGAATCATTTTTTTTTTTTTTTTTTACGTGGTGGTGGCGTGAACTGATTGGTCCTGTGCAGAGCAGGGCAGGGCTGGCGCTATTACTTGAATAATTATTTATTTATTTATTTTTTTACATGGTGGTGGCGTGAACTTGATTGTTCCTGTGCAGAGAAGGGCAGGTCTGGCGCTATTACTTGAATAATTTTTTTTTTTTTTTTTTTTACGTGGTGGTGGCGTGAACTTGATTGGTCCTGTGCAGAGCAGGGCAGGGCTGGCGCTATTACTTGAATAATTTTTTTTTTTTTTTTTTTTTTACGTGGTGGTGGCGTGAACTTGATTGGTCCTGTGCAGAGCAGGGCAGGGCTGGCGCTATTACTTGAATAATTTTTTTTTTTTTTTTTTTTACGTGGTGGTGGCGTGAACTGATTGGTCCTGTGCAGAGCAGGGCAGAGCTGGCGCTATTACTTGAATAATTATTTATTTATTTATTTTTTTACATGGTGGTGGCGTGAACTTGATTGTTCCTGTGCAGAGAAGGGCAGGTCTGGCGCTATTACTTGAATAATTTTTTTTTTTTTTTTTTTACGTGGTGGTGGCGTGAACTTGATTGGTCCTGTGCAGAGCAGGGCAGGGCTGGCGCTATTACTTGAATCATTTTTTTTTTTTTTTTTTTTTTTAACGTGGTGGTGGCGTGAACTTAATTGGTCCTGTGCAGAGCAGGGCAGGGCTGGCGCTATTACTTGAATAATTTATTTATTTATTTTTTTACGTGGTGGTGGCGTGAACTTGATTGGTCCTGTGCAGAGCAGGGCAGGGCTGGCGCTATTACTTGAATCATTTTTTTTTTTTTTACGTGGCGGTGGCGTGAACTTGATTGGTCCTGTGCAGAGCAGGGCAGGGCTGGCGCTATTACTTGAATCATTTTTTTTTTTTTTTTTTTTTACGTGGTGGTGGCGTGAACTTGATTGGTCCTGTGCAGAGCAGGGCAGGGCTGGCGCTATTAATTGAATCATTTTTTTTTTTTTTTTTACGTGGTGGTGGCGTGAACTTGATTGTTCCTGTGCAGAGAAGGGCAGGGCTGGCACTATTACTTGAATAATTTATTTTTTTTTTTTTACGTGGTGGTGGCGTGAACTTGATTGTTCCTGTGCAGAGCAGGGCAGGGCTGGCGCTATTACTTGAATAATTTTTTTTTTTTTTTTTTTTTTTACGTGGTGGTGGTGTGAACTTGATTGGTCCTGTGCAGAGCAGGGCAGGGCTGGCGCTATTAATTGAATCATTTTTTTTTTTTTTTTTTTACGTGGTGGTGGCGTGAACTTGATTGGTCCTGTGCAGAGCAGGGCAGGGCTGGCGCTATTACTTGAATCATTTTTTTTTTTTTTTTTTTTTTTAACGTGGTGGTGGCGTGAACTTAATTGGTCCTGTGCAGAGCAGGGCAGGGCTGGCGCTATTACTTGAATAATTTATTTATTTATTTATTTATTTTTTTACGTGGTGGTGGCGTGAACTTGATTGGTCCTGTGCAGAGCAGGGCAGGGCTGGCGCTATTACTTGAATAATTTTTTTTTTTTTTTTTACGTGGTGGTGGCGTGAACTTGATTGGTCCTGTGCAGAGCAGGGCAGGGCTGGCGCTATTAATTGAATCATTTTTTTTTTTTTTTTTTACGTGGTGGTGGCGTGAACTTGATTGGTCCTGTGCAGAGCAGGGCAGGGCTGGCGCTATTAATTGAATCATTTTTTTTTTTTTTTTTTTTTTTTACGTGGTGGTGGTGTGAACTTGATTGGTCCTGTGCAGAGCAGGGCAGGGCTGGCGCTATTAATTGAATCATTTTTTTTTTTTTTTTACGTGGTGGTGGCATGAACTTGATTGTTCCTGTGCAGAGAAGGTCAGGGCTGGCGCTATTACTTGAATAATTTTTTTTTTTTTTTTTTTACATGGTGGTGGCGTGAACTTGATTGGTCCTGTGCAGAGCAGGGCAGGGCTGGCGCTATTACTTGAATCATTTTTTTTTTTTTTTTTTTTTTACGTGGTGGTGGCGTGAACTTGATTGGTCCTGTGCAGAGCAGGGCAGGGCTGGCGCTATTAATTGAATCATTTTTTTTTTTTTTTTTACGTGGTGGTGGCGTGAACTTGATTGTTCCTGTGCAGAGAAGGGCAGGGCTGGCACTATTACTTGAATAATTTATTTTTTTTTTTTTACGTGGTGGTGGCGTGAACTTGATTGTTCCTGTGCAGGCAGGGCAGGGCTGGCGCTATTACTTGAATAATTTTTTTTTTTTTTTTTTTTTTTTACGTGGTGGTGGTGTGAACTTGATTGGTCCTGTGCAGAGCAGGGCAGGGCTGGCGCTATTAATTGAATCATTTTTTTTTTTTTTTTTACGTGGTGGTGGCATGAACTTGATTGTTCCTGTGCAGAGAAGGTCAGGGCTGGCGCTATTACTTGAATAATTTTTTTTTTTTTTTTTTACGTGGTGGTGGCGTGAACTTGATTGGTCCTGTGCAGAGCAGGGCAGGGCTGGCGCTATTAATTGAATTTTTTTTTTTTTTTTACGTAGTGGTGGCGTGAACTTGATTGGTCCTGTGCAGAGCAGGGCAGGGATGGCGCTATTACTTGAATCATTTTTTTTTTTACGTGGTGGTGGCGTGAACTTGATTGGTCCTGTGCAGAGCAGGGCAGGGCTGGCGCTATTACTTGAATCATTTTTTTTTTTTTTTACGTGGTGGTGGCGTGAACTTGATTGTTCCTGTGCAGAGCAGGGCAGGGCTGGCGCTATTACTTGAATCATTTTTTTTTTTTTTTTTTTACGTGGTGGTGGCGTGAACTTGATTGGTCCTGTGCAGAGCAGGGCAGGGCTGGCGCTATTAATTGAATAATTTTTATTTATTTTTTTACGTGGTGGTGGCGTGAACTTGATTGGTCCTGTGCAGAGCAGGGCAGGGCTGGCGCTATTAATTGAATAATTTTTTTTTTTTTTTTTTTTTTTTACGTGGTGGTGGCGTGAACTTAATTGGTCCTGTGCAGAGCAGGGCAGGGCTGGCGCTATTACTTGAATAATTTATTTATTTATTTATTTATTTATTTTTTTACGTGGTGGTGGCGTGAACTTGATTGGTCCTGTGCAGAGCAGGGCAGGGCTGGCGCTATTACTTGAATCATTTTTTTTTTTTATTACGTGGCGGTGGCGTGAACTTGATTGGTCCTGTGCAGAGCAGGGCAGGGCTGGCGCTATTACTTGAATCATTTTTTTTTTTTTTTTTTTTTTACGTGGTGGTGGCGTGAACTTGATTGGTCCTGTGCAGAGCAGGGCAGGGCTGGCGCTATTAATTGAATCATTTTTTTTTTTTTTTTTTTGTGGTGGTGGCGTGAACTTGATTGTTCCTGTGCAGAGAAGGGCAGGGCTGGCACTATTACTTGAATAATTTATTTATTTTTTTTTACGTGGTGGTGGCGTGAACTTGATTGTTCCTGTGCAGAGCAGGGCAGGGCTGGCGCTATTACTTGAATAATTTTTTTTTTTTTTTTTTTTTTTACGTGGTGGTGGTGTGAACTTGATTGGTCCTGTGCAGAGCAGGGCAGGGCTGGCGCTATTAATTGAATCATTTTTTTTTTTTTTTTTACGTGGTGGTGGCATGAACTTGATTGTTCCTGTGCAGAGAAGGTCAGGGCTGGCGCTATTACTTGAATAATTTTTTTTTTTTTTTTTTTACGTCGTGGTGGCGTGAACTTGATTGGTCCTGTGCAGAGCAGGGCAGGGCTGGCGCTATTAATTGAATTTTTTTTTTTTTTTACGTAGTGGTGGCGTGAACTTGATTGGTCCTGTGCAGAGCAGGGCAGGGCTGGCGCTATTACTTGAATAATTTTTTTTTTTTTTTTTTTACGTGGTGGTGGCGTGAACTTGATTGGTCCTGTGCAGAGCAGGGCAGGGCTGGCACTATTAATTGAATAATTTTTTTTTTTTTTTTTACGTGGTGGTGGCGTGAACTTGATTGGTCCTGTGCAGAGCAGGGCAGGGATGGCGCTATTACTTGAATCATTTTTTTTTTTTACGTGGTGGTGGCGTGAACTTGATTGGTCCTGTGCAGAGCAGGGCAGGGCTGGCGCTATTACTTGAATCATTTTTTTTTTTTTTTACGTGGTGGTGGCGTGAACTTGATTGGTCCTGTGCAGAGCAGGGCAGGGCTGGCGCTATTAATTGAATCATTTTTTTTTTTTTTTTACGTGGTGGTGGCGTGAACTTGATTGGTCCTGTGCAGAGCAGGGCAGGGCTGGCGCTATTACTTGAATAATTTATTTATTTATTTATTTATTTTTTTATGTGGTGGTGGCGTGAACTTGATTGGTCCTGTGCAGAGCAGGGCAGGGCTGGCGCTATTACTTGAATCATTTTTTTTTTTTTTTACGTGGTGGTGGCGTGAACTTGATTGGTCCTGTGCAGAGCAGGGCAGGGCTGGCGCTATTAATTGAATCATTTTTTTTTTTTTTTTTACCTGGTGGTGGCGTGAACTTGATTGGTCCTGTGCAGAGCAGGGCAGGGATGGCGCTATTACTTGAATCATTTTTTTTTTTTACGTGGTGGTGGCGTGAACTTGATTGGTCCTGTGCAGAGCAGGGCAGGGCTGGCGCTATTACTTGAATCATTTTTTTTTTTTTTTACGTGGTGGTGGCGTGAACTTGATTGGTCCTGTGCAGAGCAGGGCAGGGCTGGCGCTATTACTTGAATAATTTTTTTTTTTTTTTTTTTACGTGGTGGTGGCGTGAACTTGATTGGTCCTGTGCAGAGCAGGGCAGGGCTGGCACTATTAATTGAATAATTTTTTTTTTTTTTTTTACGTGGTGGTGGCGTGAACTTGATTGGTCCTGTGCAGAGCAGGGCAGGGATGGCGCTATTACTTGAATCATTTTTTTTTTTTACGTGGTGGTGGCGTGAACTTGATTGGTCCTGTGCAGAGCAGGGCAGGGCTGGCGCTATTACTTGAATCATTTTTTTTTTTTTTTACGTGGTGGTGGCGTGAACTTGATTGGTCCTGTGCAGAGCAGGGCAGGGCTGGCGCTATTACTTGAATCATTTTTTTTTTTTTTTTTTTACGTGGTGGTGGCGTGAACTTGATTGGTCCTGTGCAGAGCAGGGCAGGGCTGGCGCTATTAATTGAATAATTTTTATTTATTTTTT
>NC_081202.1:282500-285000 GCF_902713425.1 Acipenser ruthenus | reverse complement strand
GCTGGCGCTATTACTTGAATAATTTTTTTTTTTTTTTTTTACGTGGTGGTGGCGTGAACTTGATTGGTCCTGTGCAGAGCAGGGCAGGGCTGGCGCTATTAATTGAATAATTTTTTATTTTTTTTTTTACGTGGTGGTGGCGTGAACTTGATTGGTCCTGTGCAGAGCAGAGCAGAGCAGGGCAGGGCTGGCGCTATTACTTGAATAATTATTTATTTATTTTTTTTTTTTACGTGGTGGTGGCGTGAACTTGATTGGTCCTGTGCAGAGCAGGACAGGGCTGGCGCTATTAATTGAATAATTTTTTTTTTTTTTTTTTTTACGTGGTGGTGGCGTGAACTTGATTGGTCCTGTGTAGAGCAGGGCAGAGCAGGGCAGGGCTGGCGCTATTACTTCAATAATTTTTTTTTTTTTTTTTTTTACGTGGTGGTGGCGTGAACTTGATTGGTCCTGTGCAGAGCAGGACAGGGCTGGCGCTATTAATTGAATAATTTTTTTTTTTTTTTTTTTTTACGTGGTGGTGGCGTGAACTTGATTGGTCCTGTGCAGAGCAGGGCAGGGCTGGCGCTATTACCTGAATAATTAATTTATTTTTTTTTTTTTACGTGGTGGTGGCGTGAACTTGATTGGTCCTGTGCAGAGCAGGGCAGGGCTGGCGCTATTAATTGAATCATTTTTTTTTTTTTTTTTTTTTTTACGTGGTGGTGGCGTGAACTTGATTGGTCCTGTGCAGAGCAGGGTAGGGCTTTCGCTATTAGTTGAATAATTTTTTTTTTTTTTTTTTTTTACGTGGTGGTGGCGTGAACTTGATTGGTCCTGTGCAGAGCAGGGCAGGGCTGGCGCTATTAATTGAATAATTTTTTTTTTTTTTTTTTTACGTGGTGGTGGTGTGAACTTGATTGGTCCTGTGCAGAGCAGGGCAGAGCAGGGTAGGGCTTGCGCTATTAATTGAATAATTTTTTTTTTTTTTTTTTACGTGGTGGTGGCGTGAACTTGATTGGTCCTGTGCAGAGCAGGGCAGGGCTGGCGCTATTACTTGAATAATTTTTTTTTTTTTTTTTTTTACGTGGTGGTGGCGTGAACTTGATTGGTCCTGTGCAGAGCAGGGCAGGGCTGGCGCTATTACTTGAATAATTTTTTTTTTTTTTTTTTTACGTGGTGGTGGCGTGAACTTGATTGGTCCTGTGCAGAGCAGGGCAGGGCTGGCGCTATTCATTGAATATTTTTTTTTTTTTTTTACGTGGTGGTGGCGTGAACTTGATTGGTCCTGTGCAGAGCAGGGCAGGGCTGGCGCTATTAATTGAATAATTTTTTTTTTTTTTTTTTTACGTGGTGGTGGCGTGAACTTGATTGGTCCTGTGCAGAGCAGAGCAGAGCAGGGCAGGGCTGGCGCTATTACTTGAATAATTATTTATTTATTTATTTTTTTTACGTGGTGGTGGCGTGAACTTGATTGGTCCTGTGCAGAGCAGGACAGGGCTGGCGCTATTAATTGAATAATTTTTTTTTTTTTTTTTTTTACGTGGTGGTGGCGTGAACTTGATTGGTCCTGTGTAGAGCAGGGCAGAGCAGGGCAGGGCTGGCGCTATTACTTCAATAATTTTTTTTTTTTTTTTTTTTACGTGGTGGTGGCGTGAACTTGATTGGTCCTGTGCAGAGCAGGACAGGGCTGGCGCTATTAATTGAATAATTTTTTTTTTTTTTTTTTTTTTACGTGGTGGTGGTGTGAACTTGATTGGTCCTGTGCAGAGCAGGGCAGGGCTGGCGCTATTACCTGAATAATTAATTTATTTTTTTTTTTTACGTGGTGGTGGCGTGAACTTGATTGGTCCTGTGCAGAGCAGGGCAGGGCTGGCGCTATTACTTGAATAATTTTTTTTTTTTTTTTTTTTACGTGGTGGTGGCGTGAACTTGATTGGTCCTGTGCAGAGCAGGGCAGGGCTGGCGCTATTACTTGAATAATTTTTTTTTTTTTTTTTTTACGTGGTGGTGGCGTGAACTTGATTGGTCCTGTGCAGAGCAGGGCAGGGCTGGCGCTATTCATTGAATATTTTTTTTTTTTTTTACGTGGTGGTGGCGTGAACTTGATTGGTCCTGTGCAGAGCAGGGCAGAGCAGGGTAGGGCTGGCGTTATTACTTGAATAATTTTATTTATTTTTTTTTTTTTTTACGTGGTGGTGGCGTGAACTTGATTGGTCCTGTGCAGAGCAGGGCAGGGCTTTTGCTATTAGTTGAATAATTTTTTTTTTTTTTTTACGTGGTGGTGGCGTGAACTTGATTGGTCCTGTGCAGAGCAGGGCAGGGCTGGCGCTATTAATTGAATCATTTTTTTTTTTTTTTTTTTTTTTACGTAGTGGTGGCGTGAACTTGATTGGTCCTGTGCAGAGCAGGGCAGGGCTGGCGCTATTAAGTGAATAATTTTTTTTTTTTTTTTTTTTACGTGGTGGTGGCGTGAACTTGATTGGTCCTGTGCAGAGCAGGGCAGAGCAGGGTAGGGCTG
>NC_081202.1:212500-277500 GCF_902713425.1 Acipenser ruthenus | reverse complement strand
CTGGCGCTATTAGTTGAATAATTTTTTTTTTTTTTTTTTTACGTGGTGGTGGCGTGAACTTGATTGGTCCTGTGCAGAGCAGGGCAGGGCTGGCGCTATTAATTGAATATTTTTTTTTTTTTTTTATGTGGTGGTGGCGTGAACTTGATTGGTCCTGTGCAGAGCAGGGCAGGGCTGGCGCTATTAATTGAATATTTTTTTTTTTTTTTTTTTTTACGTGGTGGTGGCGTGAACTTGATTGGTCCTGTGCAGAGCAGGGCAGAGCAGGGCAGGGCTGGTGCTATTACTTGAATAATTTATTTTATTTATTTTTTTTTTACATGGTGGTGGCGTGAACTTGATTGGTCCTGTGCAGAGCAGGGCAGGGCTGGCGCTATTAGTTGAATAATTTTTTTTTTTTTTTTTTACGTGGTGGTGGCGTGAACTTGATTGGTCCTGTGCAGAGCAGGGCAGGGCTGGCGCTATTAATTGAATATTTTTTTTTTTTTTTTTTACGTGGTGGTGGCGTGAACTTGATTGGTCCTGTGCAGAGCAGGGCGAGCAGGGCAGGGCTGGCGCTATTACTTTAATAATTATTTTTATTTATTTTTTTTTTACGTGGTGGTGGCGTGAACTTGATTGGTCCTGTGCAGAGCAGGGCAGGGCTGGCGCTATTACTAGAATAATTTTTTTTTTTTTTTTTATAACGTGGTGGTGGCGTGAACTTGATTGGTCCTGTGCAGAGCAGGGCAGGGCTGGCGCTATTACTAGAATAATTTTTTTTTTTTTTTTTTAACGTGGTGGTGGCGTGAACTTGATTGGTCCTGTGCAGAGCAGGGCAGGGCTGGCGCTATTACTTGAATAATTTTTTTTTTTTTTTTTTTTTTACGTGGTGGTGGCGTGAACTTGATTGGTCCTGTGCAGAGCAGGGCAGGGCTGGCGCTATTAATTGAATATTTTGTTTTTTTTTTACGTGGTGGTGGCGTGAACTTGATTGGTCCTGTGCAGAGCAGGGCAGAGCAGGGCAGGGCTGGCGCTATTAATTGAATAATATTTTTATTTTTATTTTTTTTTACTTGGTGGTGGCGTGAACTTGATTGGTCCTGTGCAGAGCAGGGCAGGGCTGGCGCTAATAATTGAATAATTTTTTTTTTTTTTTTTTTTTTTAACGTGGTGGTGGCGTGAACTTGATTGGTCCTGTGCAGAGCAGGGCAGAGCAGGGCAGGGCTGGTGCTATTACTTGAATAATTTTTTTTTTTTTTTTTTTTTTTATGTGGTGGTGGCGTGAACTTGATTGGTCCTGTGCAGAGCAGGGCAGGGCTGGCGCTATTACTTGAATAATTTTTTTTTTTTTTTTTAACGTGGTGGTGGCGTGAACTTGATTGGTCCTGTGCAGAGCAGGGCAGGGCTGGCGCTATTAATTGAATATTTTGTTTTTTTTTTACGTGGTGGTGGCGTGAACTTGATTGGTCCTGTGCAGAGCAGGGCAGAGCAGGGCAGGGCTGGCGCTATTAATTGAATAATATTTTTATTTTTATTTTTTTTTACTTGGTGGTGGCGTGAACTTGATTGGTCCTGTGCAGAGCAGGGCAGGGCTGGCGCTAATAATTGAATAATTTTTTTTTTTTTTTTTTTTTTTAACGTGGTGGTGGCGTGAACTTGATTGGTCCTGTGCAGAGCAGGGCAGAGCAGGGCAGGGCTGGTGCTATTACTTGAATAATTTTTTTTTTTTTTTTTTTTTTTATGTGGTGGTGGCGTGAACTTGATTGGTCCTGTGCAGAGCAGGGCAGGGCTGGCGCTATTACTTGAATAATTTTTTTTTTTTTTTTTAACGTGGTGGTGGCGTGAACTTGATTGGTCCTGTGCAGAGCAGGGCAGGGCTGGCGCTATTACTTGAATAATTTTTTTTTTTTTTTTTTTTTTACCTGGTGGTGGCGTGAACTTGATTGGTCCTATGCAGAGCAGGGCAGAGCAGGGCAGGGCTGGCGCTATTACTTGAATATTTATTTATTTATTTTTTTTTTACGTGGTGGTGGCGTGAACTTGATTGGTCCTGTGCAGAGCAGGGCAGAGCAGGGCAGGGCTGGCGCTATTACTTGAATATTTTTTTTTTTTTTTTTTTTTTTTACGTGGTGGTGGCGTGAACTTGATTGGTCCTGTGCAGAGCATGGCAGGGCTGGCGCTATTAATTGAATAATTTTTTTTTTTTTTTTTTTTACATGGTGGTGGCGTGAACTTGATTGGTCCTGTGCAGAGCAGGGCAGAGCAGGGCAGGGCTGGCGCTATTACTTGAATATTTATTTATTTATTTTTTTTTTACGTGGTGGTGGCGTGAACTTGATTGGTCCTGTGCAGAGCAGGGCAGAGCAGGGCAGGGCTGGCGCTATTACTTGAATATCTTTTTTTTTTTTTTTTTTTTTACGTGGTGGTGGCGTGAACTTGATTGGTCCTGTGCAGAGCAGGGCAGGGCTGGCGCTATTACTTGAATAATTATTTATTTATTTATTTTTTTTACGTGGTGGTGGCGTGAACTTGATTGGTCCTCTGCAGAGCAGGGCAGGGCTGGCGTTATTACTTGAATATTTTTTTTTTTTTTTTTTTTTTACGTGGTGGTGGCGTGAAATTGATCGGTCCTGTGCAGAGCAGGGCAGGGCTGGCGCTATTAATTGAATAATTTTTTTTTTTTTTTTTTTACGTGGTGGTGGCGTGAACTTGATTGGTCCTGTGCAGAGCAGGGCATGGCTGGCCCTATTACTTGAATTATTTTTTTATTTATTTATTTTTTTACGTGGTGGTGGCGAGAACTTGATTGGTCCTGTGCAGAGCAGGGCAGGGCTGGCGCTATTAATTGAATATTTTTTTTTTTTTTTTTTTTATACGTGGTGGTGGCGTGAACTTGATTGGTCCTGTGCAGAGCAGGGCAGGGCTTTCGCTATTAGTTGAATAATTTTTTTTTTTTTTTTTTTACGTGGTGGTGGCGTGAACTTGATTGGTCCTGTGCAGAGCAGGGCAGGGCTTTCGCTATTAGTTGAATAATTTTTTTTTTTTTTTTTTTATACGTGGTGGTGGCGTGAACTTGATTGGTCCTGTGCAGAGCAGGGCAGGGCTTTCGCTATTAGTTGAATAATTTTTTTTTTTTTTTTTTTACGTGGTGGTGGCGTGAACTTGATTGGTCCTGTGCAGAGCAGGGCAGGGCTTTCGCTATTAGTTGAATAATTTTTTTTTTTTTTTTTTTTTACGTGGTGGTGGCGTGAACTTGATTGGTCCTGTGCAGAGTAGGGCAGAGCAGGGCAGGGCTGGCGTTATTACTTGAATATTTTTTTTTTTTTTTTTTTTTTTTACGTGGTGGTGGCGTGAACTTGATTGGTCCTCTGCAGAGCAGGGCAGAGCAGGGCAGGGCTGGCGCTATTAATTGAATCATTTTTTTTTTTTTTTTTTTACGTTGTGGTGGCGTGAACTTGATTGGTCCTGTGCAGAGCAGGGCAGGGCTGGCGCTATTAATTGAATAATTTTTTTTTTTTACGTGGTGGTGGCGTGAACTTGATTGGTCCTGTGCAGAGCAGGGCAGGGCTTTTGCTATTAGTTGAATAATTTTTTTTTTTTTTTTTTTTTTTACGTGGTGGTGTCGTGAACTTGATTGGTCCTGTGCAGAGCAGGGCAGGGCTTTCGCTATTAGTTGAATATTTTTTTTTTTTTTTTTTTGTTACGTGGTTGTGGCGTGAACTTGATTGGTCCTGTGCAGAGCAGGGCAGAGCAGGGCAGGGCTGGCGTTATTACTTGAATATTTATTTATTTATTTTTTTTTTTGTTACGTGGTGGTGGCGTGAACTTGATTGGTCCTGTGCAGAGCAGGGCAGAGCAGGGCAAGGCTGGCGTTATTACTTGAATATTTTTTTTTTTTTTTTTTTTTACGTGGTGGTGGCGTGAACTTGATTGGTCTGTGCAGAGCAGGGCGAGCAGGGCAGGGCTGTCGCTATTACTTGAATATTTTTTTTTTTTTTTTTTTTTACGTGGTGGTGGCGTGACCTTGATTGGTCTGTGCAGAGCAGGGCGAGCAGGGCAGGGCTGTCGCTATTACTTGAATATTTTTTTTTTTTTTTTTTTTACGTGGTGGTGGCGTGAACTTGATTGGTCCTGTGCAGAGCAGGGCAGGGCTGGCGCTATTAATTGAATAATTTTTTTTTTTTTTTTTTTTTACGTGGTGGTGGCGTGAACTTGATTGGTCCTGTGCAGAGCAGGGCATAGCAGGGCAGGGCTGGCGTTATTACTTGAATAATTTTTTTTTTTTTTTTTTTTTACGTGGTGGTGGCGTGAACTTGATTGGTCCTGTGCAGAGCAGGGCAGGGCTGGCACTATTAATTGAATAATTTTTTTTTTTTTTTTTTTACGTGGTGGTGGCGTGAACTTGATTGGTCCTGTGCAGAGCAGGGCAGGGCTTTCGCTATTAGTTGAATAATTTATTTATTTATTTTTTTTACGTGGTGGTGGCGTGAACTTGATTGGTCCTGTGCAGAGCAGGGCAGGGCTGGCGCTATTAATTGAATAATTTTTTTTTTTTTTTTTTTTACGTGGTGGTGGCGTGAACTTGATTGGTCCTGTGCAGAGCAGGGCAGGGCTGGCGCTATTAATTGAATAATTTTTTTTTTTTTTTACGTGGTGGTGTCGTGAACTTGATTGGTCCTGTGCAGAGCAGGGCAGGGCTTTCGCTATTAGTTGAATATTTTTTTTTTTTTTTTTTTGTTACGTGGTTGTGGCGTGAACTTGATTGGTCCTGTGCAGAGCAGGGCAGAGCAGGGCAGGGCTGGCGTTATTACTTGAATATTTATTTATTTTTTTTTTTTTTTGTTACGTGGTGGTGGCGTGAACTTGATTGGTCCTGTGCAGAGCAGGGCAGAGCAGGGCAAGGCTGGCGTTATTACTTGAATATTTTTTTTTTTTTTTTTTTTTACGTGGTGGTGGCGTGAACTTGATTGGTCTGTGCAGAGCAGGGCGAGCAGGGCAGGGCTGTCGCTATTACTTGAATATTTTTTTTTTTTTTTTTTTTTACGTGGTGGTGGCGTGACCTTGATTGGTCTGTGCAGAGCAGGGCGAGCAGGGCAGGGCTGTCGCTATTACTTGAATATTTTTTTTTTTTTTTTTTTTACGTGGTGGTGGCGTGAACTTGATTGGTTCTGTGCAGAGCAGGGCAGGGCTGGCGCTATTAATTGAATAATTTTTTTTTTTTTTTTTTTTTACGTGGTGGTGGCGTGAACTTGATTGGTCCTGTGCAGAGCAGGGCATAGCAGGGCAGGGCTGGCACTATTAATTGAATAATTTTTTTTTTTTTTTTTTTACGTGGTGGTGGCGTGAACTTGATTGGTCCTGTGCAGAGCAGGGCAGGGCTGGCGCTATTACTTGAATCATTTTTTTTTTTTATTTTTTTTTACGTGGTGGTGGCGTGAACTTGATTGGTCCTGTGCAGAGCAGGGCAGGGCTAGCGCTATTAATTGAATAATTTTTTTTTTTTTTTTACATGGTGGTGGCGTGAACTTGATTGGTCCTGTGCAGAGCAGGGCAGAGCAGGGCAGGGCTGGCGCTATTAATTGAATAATATTTTTATTTTTTATTTTTTTTACGTGGTGGTGGCGTGAACTTGATTGGTCCTGTGCAGAGCAGGGCAGGGCTGGCGCTATTAATTGAATAAATTTTTTTTTTTTTTTTTTTTTTAACGTGGTGGTGGCGTGAACTTGATTGGTCCTGTGCAGAGCAGGGCAGAGCAGGGCAGGGCTGGTGCTATTACTTGAATAATTTTTTTTTTTTTTTTTTTTTTATGTGGTGGTGGCGTGAACTTGATTGGTCCTGTGCAGAGCAGGGCAGGGCTGGCGCTATTAATTGAATAATATTTTTTTTTTTTTTTTTTACGTGGTGGTGGCGTGAACTTGATTGGTCCTGTGCAGAGCAGGGCAGAGCAGGGTAGGGCTGGCGTTATTACTTGAATAATTTTTTTTTTTTTTTTTTTACGTGGTGGTGGCGTGAACTTGATTGGTCCTGTGCAGAGCAGGGCAGGGCTGGTGCTATTACTTGAATAATTTTTTTTTTTTTTTTTTTTACGTGGTGGTGGCGTGAACTTGATTGGTCCTGTGCAGAGCAGGGCAGGGCTGGCGCTATTAATTTAATCATTTTTTTTTTTTTTTTACATGGTGGTGGCGTGAACTTGATTGGTCCTGTGCAGAGCAGGGCAGAGCAGGGCAGGGCTGGCGCTATTAATTGAATAATATTTTTATTTTTTATTTTTTTTACGTGGTGGTGGCGTGAACTTGATTGGTCCTGTGCAGAGCAGGGCAGGGCTGGCGCTATTAATTGAATAAATTTTTTTTTTTTTTTTTTTTTTAACGTGGTGGTGGCGTGAACTTGATTGGTCCTGTGCAGAGCAGGGCAGAGCAGGGCAGGGCTGGTGCTATTACTTGAATAATTTTTTTTTTTTTTTTTTTTTTTATGTGGTGGTGGCGTGAACTTGATTGGTCCTGTGCAGAGCAGGGCAGGGCTGGCGCTATTAATTGAATAATATTTTTTTTTTTTTTTTTTACGTGGTGGTGGCGTGAACTTGATTGGTCCTGTGCAGAGCAGGGCAGAGCAGGGTAGGGCTGGCGTTATTACTTGAATAATTTTTTTTTTTTTTTTTTTACGTGGTGGTGGCGTGAACTTGATTGGTCCTGTGCAGAGCAGGGCAGGGCTGGCGCTATTACTTGAATAATTTTTTTTTTTTTTTTTTTTACGTGGTGGTGGCGTGAACTTGATTGGTCCTGTGCAGAGCAGGGCAGGGCTGGCGCTATTAATTGAATCATTTTTTTTTTTTTTTTTTTACGTGGTGGTGGCGTGAACTTGATTGGTCCTGTGCAGAGCAGGGCAGGGCTTTCGCTATTAGTTGAATAATTTATTTATTTATTTTTTTTACGTGGTGGTGGCGTGAACTTGATTGGTCCTGTGCAGAGCAGGGCAGGGCTGGCGCTATTAATTGAATAATTTTTTTTTTTTTTTTTTTACGTGGTGGTGGCGTGAACTTGATTGGTCCTGTGCAGAGCAGGGCAGGGCTGGCGCTATTAATTGAATAATTTTTTTTTTTTTTTACGTGGTGGTGGCGTGAACTTGATTGGTCCTGTGCAGAGCAGTGCAGGGCTGGCGCTATTAATTGAATAATATTTTTTTTTTTTTTTTTTTACGTGGTGGTGGCGTGAACTTGATTGGTCCTGTGCAGAGCAGGGCAGGGCTGGCGCTATTAATTGAATAATATTTTTTTTTTTTTTTTTTTTATGTGGTGGTGGTGTGAACTTGATTGGTCCTGTGCAGAGCAGGGCGAGCAGGGCAGGGCTGGCGCTATTAATTGAATAATTTTTTTTTTTTTTTTTTACGTGGTGGTGGCGTGAACTTGATTGGTCCTGTGCAGAGCAGGGCAGGGCTGGCGCTATTACTGGAATAATTTTTTTTTTTTTTTTTTTTTTTACGTGGTGGTGGCGTGAACTTGATTGGTCCTGTGCAGAGCAGGGCAGGGCTGGCGCTATTAATTGAATAATTTTTTTTTTTTTGACGTGGTGGTGGCGTGAACTTGATTGGTCCTGTGCAGAGCAGGGCAGGGCTTTCGCTATTAGTTGAATAATTTTTTTTTTTTTTTTTTTTTACGTGGTGGTGGCGTGAACTTGATTGGTCCTGTGCAGAGCAGGGCAGGGCTGGCGCTATTAATTGAATAATTTTTTTTTTTTTTTTTTTTTTACGTGGTGGTGGCGTGAACTTGACTGGTCCTGTGCAGAGCAGGGCAGGGCTGGCGTTATTACTTGAATAATTTTTTTTTTTTTTTTTTTTTTTTACATGGTGGTGGCGTGAACTTGATTGGTCCTGTGCAGAGCAGGGCAGAGCAGGGCAGGGCTGGTGCTATTACTTGAATAATTATTTATTTTTATTTTTTTTTATGTGGTGGTGGCGTGAACTTGATTGGTCCTGTGCAGAGCAGGGCAGGGCTGGCGCTATTAATTGAATAATTTTTTTTTTTTTTTTTTAAGTGGTGGTGGCGTGAACTTGATTGGTCCTGTGCAGAGCAGGGCAGAGCAGGGTAGGGCTGGCGTTATTACTTGAATAATTTTTTTTTTTTTTTTTTTTTACGTGGTGGTGGAGTGAACTTGATTGGTCCTGTGCAGAGCAGGGCAGGGCTGGCGCTATTACTTGAATAATTTTTTTTTTTTTTTTTTACATGGTGGTGGCGTGAACTTGATTGGTCCTGTGCAGAGCAGGGCAGGGCTTTCGCTATTAGTTGAATAATTTTTTTTTTTTTTACGTGGTGGTGGCGTGAACTTGATTGGTCCTGTGCAGAGCAGGGCAGGGCTGGCGCTATTAATTGAATAATTTTTTTTTTTTTTTTTTTACGTGGTGGTGGCGTGAACTTGATTGGTCCTGTGCAGAGCAGGGCAGGGCTGGTGCTATTACTTGAATAATTTATTTTTATTTTTTTTTTACGTGGTGGTGGCGTGAACTTGATTGGTCCTGTGCAGAGCAGGGCAGAGCAGGGCATGGCTGGCGCTATTACTTGAATAATTTTTTTTTTTTTTTTTTACGTGGTGGTGGCGTGAACTTGATTGGTCCTGTGCAGAGCAGGGCAGAGCAGGGCATGGCTGGCGCTATTACTTGAATAATTTTTTTTTTTTTTTTTTTTACGTGGTGGTGGCGTGAACTTGATTGGTCCTGTGCAGAGCAGGGCAGGGCTTTCGTTATTAGTTGAATAATTTTTTTTTTTTTTACGTGGTGGTGGCGTGAACTTGATTGGTCCTGTGCAGAGCAGGGCAGGGCTGGCGCTATTAATTGAATAATTTTTTTTTTTTTTTTTTTACGTGGTGGTGGCGTGAACTTGATTGGTCCTGTGCAGAGCAGGGCAGGGCTGGTGCTATTACTTGAATAATTTATTTTTATTTTTTTTTTACGTGGTGGTGGCGTGAACTTGATTGGTCCTGTGCAGAGCAGGGCAGAGCAGGGCATGGCTGGCGCTATTACTTGAATAATTTTTTTTTTTTTTTTTTACGTGGTGGTGGCGTGAACTTGATTGGTCCTGTGCAGAGCAGGGCAGAGCAGGGCATGGCTGGCGCTATTACTTGAATAATTTTTTTTTTTTTTTTTTTTACGTGGTGGTGGCGTGAACTTGATTGGTCCTCTGCAGAGCAGGGCAGGGCTGGCGCTATTAAATTTTTTTTTTTTTTTTTTTTTACGTGGTGGTGGCGTGAACTTGATTGGTCCTGTGCAGAGCAGGGCAGGGCTGGCGCTATTACTTGAATAATTTATTTATTTATTTTTTTTTACGTGGTGGTGGCGTGAACTTGATTGGTCCTGTGCAGAGCAGGGCAGAGCAGGTCATGGCTGGCGCTATTACTTGAATAATTTTATTTTTTTTTTTTTTTTACGTGGTGGTGGCGTGAACTTGATTGGTCCTGTGCAGAGCAGGGCAGGGCTGGCGCTATTACTTGAATTTTTTTTTTTTTTTTTTTTTTTACGTGGTGGTGGCTTGAACTTGATTGGTCCTGTGCAGAGTAGGGCAGAGCAGGGCAGGGCTGGCGCTATTACTTGAATAATTTTATTTATTTTTTTACGTGGTGGTGGCGTGAACTTGATTGGTCCTGTGCAGAGCAGGACAGGGCTGGCGCTATTACTTGAATAATTTTTATTTTATTTTTATTTTTTACGTGGTGGTGGAGTGAACTTGATTGGTCCTGTGCAGAGCAGGGCGAGCAGGGCAGGGCTGGCGCTATTACTTGAATAATTTTTTTTTTTTTTTTTTTACGTGGTGGTGGCGTGAACTTGATTGGTCCTGTGCAGAGCAGGGCGAGCAGGGCAGGGCTGGCGCTATTCAATAATTTTTTTTTTTTTTACGTGGTGGTGGCGTGAACTTGATTGGTCCTGTGCAGAGCAGGGCAGGGCTGGCGCTATTACTTGAATAATTTTTTTTTTTTTTTTTTTTTTACGTGGTGGTGGCGTGAACTTGATTGGTCCTGTGCAGAGCAGGGCAGGGCTGGCGCTATTACTTGAATAATTTTTTTTTTTTTTTTTTTTTTTACGTGGTGGTGGCGTGAACTTGATTGGTCCGGTGCAGAGCAGGGCAGAGCAGGGCAGGGCTGGCGCTATTAATTGAATAATTTTTTTTTTTTTTTTTTTTACGTGGTGGTGACGTGAACTTGATTGGTCCTGTGCAGAGCAGGGCAGGGCTGGCGCTATTACTTGAATAATTTTTTTTTTTTTTTTTTACGTGGTGGTGGCGTGAACTTGATTGGTCCTGTGCAGAGCAGGGCAGGGCTGGCGCTATTAATTGAATAATTTTTTTTTTTTTTTTTACCTGGTGGTGGCGTGAACTTGATTGGTCCTGTGTAGAGCAGGGCAGGGCTGGCGCTATTACTTGAATAATTTTTTTTTTTTTTTTTTTTTTTTACGTGGTGGTGGTGTGAACTTGATTGGTCCTGTACAGAGCAGGGCAGGGCTGGCGCTATTAATTGAATCATTTTTTTTTTTTTTACGTGGTGGTGGCGTGAATTTGATTGTTCCTGTGCAGAGAAGGGCAGGGCTGGCGCTATTACTTGAATAATTTTTTTTTTTTTTTTTTTTTTACGTGGTGGTGGCGTGAACTTGATTGGTCCTGTGCAGAGCAGGGCGAGCAGGGCAGGGCTGGCGCTATTCAATAATTTTTTTTTTTTTTTTACGTGGTGGTGGCGTGAACTTGATTGGTCCTGTGCAGAGCAGGGCAGGGCTGGCGCTATTACTTGAATAATTTTTTTTTTTTTTTTTTTTTTTACGTGGTGGTGGCGTGAACTTGATTGGTCCTGTGCAGAGCAGGGCAGGGCTGGCGCTATTACTTGAATAATTTTTTTTTTTTTTTTTTTTTTTTACGTGGTGGTGGCGTGAACTTGATTGGTCCGGTGCAGAGCAGGGCAGAGCAGGGCAGGGCTGGCGCTATTAATTGAATAATTTTTTTTTTTTTTTTTTTTACGTGGTGGTGACGTGAACTTGATTGGTCCTGTGCAGAGCAGGGCAGGGCTGGCGCTATTACTTGAATAATTTTTTTTTTTTTTTTTTTACGTGGTGGTGGCGTGAACTTGATTGGTCCTGTGCAGAGCAGGGCAGGGCTGGCGCTATTAATTGAATAATTTTTTTTTTTTTTTTTTACCTGGTGGTGGCGTGAACTTGATTGGTCCTGTGTAGAGCAGGGCAGGGCTGGCGCTATTACTTGAATAATTATTATTTTTTTTTTTTTTTTACGTGGTGGTGGTGTGAACTTGATTGGTCCTGTACAGCGCAGGGCAGGGCTGGCGCTATTAATTGAATCATTTTTTTTTTTTTTTACGTGGTGGTGGCGTGAATTTGATTGTTCCTGTGCAGAGAAGGGCAGGGCTGGCGCTATACTTGAATAATTTTTTTTTTTTTTTTTACGTGGTGGTGGCGTGAACTTGATTGGTCCTGTGCAGAGCAGGGCAGGGCTGGCGTTATTACTTGAATAATTTTTTTTTTTTTTACGTGGTGGTGGCGTGAACTTGATTGGTCCTGTGCAGAGCAGGGCAGGGATGGCGCTATTAATTGAATCATTTTTTTTTTTTTTTACGTGGTGGTGGCGTGAATTTGATTGTTCCTGTGCAGAGAAGGGCAGGGCTGGCGCTATTACTTGAATAATTTTTTTTTTTTTTTTTTTTACGTGGTGGTGGCGTGAACTTGATTGGTCCTGTGCAGAGCAGGGCGAGCAGGGCAGGGCTGGCGCTATTACTTCAAAATTTTTTTTTTTTTTTACGTGGTGGTGGCGTGAACTTGATTGGTCCTGTGCAGAGCAGGGCGAGCAGGGCAGGGCTGGCGCTATTACTTAAATTTTTTTTTTTTTTTTTTTTTTTTACGTGGTGGTGGCGTGAACTTGATTGGTCCTGTGCAGAGCAGGGCGAGCAGGGCAGGGCTGGCGCTATTACTTCAAAATTTTTTTTTTTTTTTTTTTTTTTTTACGTGGTGGTGGCGTGAACTTGATTGGTACTGTGCAGAGCAGGGCAGGGCTGGCGCTATTACTTGAATAATTTTTTTTTTTTTTACGTGGTGGTGGCGTGAACTTGATTGGTCCTGTGCAGAGCAGGGCGAGCAGGGCAGGGCTGGCGCTAATACTTCAATAATTTTTTTTTTTTTTTTTTACGTGGTGGTGGCGTGAACTTGATTGGTCCTGTGCAGAGCAGGGCGAGCAGGGCAGGGCTGGCGCTATTACTTCAAAATTTTTTTTTTTTTTTTTTTTTTTTTTTTACGTGGTGGTGGCGTGAACTTGATTGGTCCTGTGCAGAGCAGGGCGAGCAGGGCAGGGCTGGCGCTATTACTTCAAAATTTTTTTTTTTTTTTTTTTTTTTACGTGGTGGTGGCGTGAACTTGATTGGTCCTGTGCAGAGCAGGGCGAGCAGGGCAGGGCTGGCGCTATTACTTCAAAAATTTTTTTTTTTTTTTTTTTTACGTGGTGGTGGCGTGAACTTGATTGGTCCTGTGCAGAGCAGGGCGAGCAGGGCAGGGCTGGCGCTATTACTTCAAAAATTTTTTTTTTTTTTACGTGGTGGTGGCGTGAACTTGATTGGTCCTGTGCAGAGCAGGGCGAGCAGGGCAGGGCTGGCGCTATTACTTAAATTTTTTTTTTTTTTTTTTTTTTTTACGTGGTGGTGGCGTGAACTTGATTGGTCCTGTGCAGAGCAGGGCGAGCAGGGCAGGGCTGGCGCTATTACTTCCAAATTTTTTTTTTTTTTTTTTTTTTTTTACGTGGTGGTGGCGTGAACTTGATTGGTACTGTGCAGAGCAGGGCAGGGCTGGCGCTATTACTTGAATAATTTTTTTTTTTTTTACGTGGTGGTGGCGTGAACTTGATTGGTCCTGTGCAGAGCAGGGCGAGCAGGGCAGGGCTGGCGCTAATACTTCAATAATTTTTTTTTTTTTTTTTTACGTGGTGGTGGCGTGAACTTGATTGGTCCTGTGCAGAGCAGGGCGAGCAGGGCAGGGCTGGCGCTATTACTTCAAAATTTTTTTTTTTTTTTTTTTTTTTTTTTTACGTGGTGGTGGCGTGAACTTGATTGGTCCTGTGCAGAGCAGGGCGAGCAGGGCAGGGCTGGCGCTATTACTTCAAAATTTTTTTTTTTTTTTTTTTTTTTACGTGGTGGTGGCGTGAACTTGATTGGTCCTGTGCAGAGCAGGGCGAGCAGGGCAGGGCTGGCGCTATTACTTCAAAAATTTTTTTTTTTTTTTTTTTTACGTGCTGGTGGCGTGAACTTGATTGGTCCTGTGCAGAGCAGGGCGAGCAGGGCAGGGCTGGCGTTATTACTTCAAAAAAATTTTTTTTTTTTTTTTTTTTTACGTGGTGGTGGCGTGAACTTGATTGGTCCTGTGCAGAGCAGGGCAGGGCTGGCGCTATTACTTCAAAATTTTTTTTTTTTTTTACGTGGTGGTGGCGTGAACTTGATTGGTCCTGTGCAGAGCAGGGCGAGCAGGGCAGGGCTGGCGCTATTACTTTAAAAATTTTTTTTTTTTTTTTTTTTTTTACGTGGTGGTGGCGTGAACTTGATTGGTACTGTGCAGAGCAGGGCAGGGCTGGCGCTATTACTTGAATAATTTTTTTTTTTTTTTTTTTTACGTGGTGGTGGCGTG
The DNA here is from genome assembly GCF_902713425.1 of Acipenser ruthenus. Lineage (NCBI taxonomy): Eukaryota > Metazoa > Chordata > Actinopteri > Acipenseriformes > Acipenseridae > Acipenser > Acipenser ruthenus. Next base: position 263,871 of record NC_081202.1, on the reverse strand, counting down.
AACTTGATTGGTCCTGTGCAGAGCAGGGCGAGCAGGGCAGGGCTGGCGCTATTACTTCAAAAATTTTTTTTTTTTTTACGTGGTGGTGGCGTGAACTTGATTGGTCCTGTGCAGAGCAGGGCGAGCAGGGCAGGGCTGGCGCTATTACTTAAATTTTTTTTTTTTTTTTTTTTTTTTACGTGGTGGTGGCGTGAACTTGATTGGTCCTGTGCAGAGCAGGGCGAGCAGGGCAGGGCTGGCGCTATTACTTCAAAATTTTTTTTTTTTTTTTTTTTTTTTTACGTGGTGGTGGCGTGAACTTGATTGGTACTGTGCAGAGCAGGGCAGGGCTGGCGCTATTACTTGAATAATTTTTTTTTTTTTTACGTGGTGGTGGCGTGAACTTGATTGGTCCTGTGCAGAGCAGGGCGAGCAGGGCAGGGCTGGCGCTAATACTTCAATAATTTTTTTTTTTTTTTTTACGTGGTGGTGGCGTGAACTTGATTGGTCCTGTGCAGAGCAGGGCGAGCAGGGCAGGGCTGGCGCTATTACTTCAAAATTTTTTTTTTTTTTTTTTTTTTTTTTTTACGTGGTGGTGGCGTGAACTTGATTGGTCCTGTGCAGAGCAGGGCGAGCAGGGCAGGGCTGGCGGTATTACTTCAAAATTTTTTTTTTTTTTTTTTTTTTTACGTGGTGGTGGCGTGAACTTGATTGGTCCTGTGCAGAGCAGGGCGAGCAGGGCAGGGCTGGCGCTATTACTTCAAAAATTTTTTTTTTTTTTTTTTTTTACGTGCTGGTGGCGTGAACTTGATTGGTCCTGTGCAGAGCAGGGCGAGCAGGGCAGGGCTGGCGTTATTACTTCAAAAAAATTTTTTTTTTTTTTTTTTTTTACGTGGTGGTGGCGTGAACTTGATTGGTACTGTGCAGAGCAGGGCAGGGCTGGCGCTATTACTTGAATAATTTTTTTTTTTTTTTTTTTTACGTGGTGGTGGCGTGAACTTGATTGGTCCTGTGCAGAGCAGGGCGAGCAGGGCAGGGCTGGCGCTATTACTTCAAATTTTTTTTTTTTTTTTACGTGGTGGTGGCGTGAACTTGATTGGTCCTGTGCAGAGCAGGGCGAGCAGGGCAGGGCTGGCGCTATTACTTTAAAAATTTTTTTTTTTTTTTTTTTTTTTACGTGGTGGTGGCGTGAACTTGATTGGTCCTGTGCAGAGCAGGGCGAGCAGGGCAGGGCTGGCGCTATTACTTCAAAAAATTTTTTTTTTTTTTTTTTTTTTACGTGGTGGTGGCGTGAACTTGATTGGTACTGTGCAGAGCAGGGCAGGGCTGGCCCTATTACTTGAATAATTTTTTTTTTTTTTTTTTTTTTACGTGGTGGTGGCGTGAACTTGATTGGTCCTGTGCAGAGCAGGGCGAGCAGGGCAGGGCTGGCGCTAATACTTCAATAATTTTTTTTTTTTTTTTTTTTTTTACGTGGTGGTGGCGTGAACTTGATTGGTACTGTGCAGAGCAGGGCAGGGCTGGCGCTATTACTTGAATAATTTTTTTTTTTTTTTTTTTTTTTACGTGGTGGTGGCGTGAACTTGATTGGTCCTGTGCAGAGCAGGGCGAGCAGGGCAGGGCTGGCGCTAATACTTCAATAATTTTTTTTTTTTTTTTTTTACGTGGTGGTGGCGTGAACTTGATTGGTCCTGTGCAGAGCAGGGCGAGCAGGGCAGGGCTGGCGCTATTACTTGAATAATTTTTTTTTTTTTTTTTTTTTTACGTGGTGGTGGCGTGAACTTGATTGGTCCTGTGCAGAGCAGGGCAGGGCTGGCGCTATTACTTCAAAATTTTTTTTTTTTTTTTACGTGGTGGTGGCGTGAACTTGATTGGTCCTGTGCAGAGCAGGGCGAGCAGGGCAGGGCTGGCGCTATTACTTCAAAAATTTTTTTTTTTTTTTTTTTTTTTACGTGGTGGTGGCGTGAACTTGATTGGTCCTGTGCAGAGCAGGGCGAGCAGGGCAGGGCTGGCGCTATTACTTCAAAATTTTTTTTTTTTTTTTTTTACGTGGTGGTGGCGTGAACTTGATTGGTACTGTGCAGAGCAGGGCAGGGCTGGCGCTATTACTTGAATAATTTTTTTTTTTTTTTTTTTTTTTACGTGGTGGTGGCGTGAACTTGATTGGTCCTGTGCAGAGCAGGGCGAGCAGGGCAGGGCTGGCGCTATTACTTCAATAATTTTTTTTTTTTTTTTTTTACGTGGTGGTGGCGTGAACTTGATTGGTCCTGTGCAGAGCAGGGCGAGCAGGGCAGGGCTGGCGCTATTACTTGAATAAATTTTTTTTTTTTTTTTTTTTTACGTGGTGGTGGCGTGAACTTGATTGGTCCTGTGCAGAGCAGGGCGAGCAGGGCAGGCCTGGCGCTATTACTTGAATAATTTTTTTTTTTTTTTTTTTTTTTACGTGGTGGTGGCGTGAACTTGATTGGTCCTGTGCAGAGCAGGGCAGGGCTGGCGCTATTACTTCAAAATTTTTTTATTTTATTTTTTTTTACGTGCTGGTGGCGTGAACTTGATTGGTCCTGTGCAGAGCAGGGCGAGCAGGGCAGGGCTGGCGCTATTACTTCAAAAATTTTTTTTTTTTTTTTTTTTACGTGGTGGTGGCGTGAACTTGATTGGTACTGTGCAGAGCAGGGCGAGCAGGGCAGGGCTGGCGCTATTACTTCAAAAAATTTTTTTTTTTTTTTTTTTTACGTGGTGGTGGCGTGAACTTGATTGGTCCTGTGCAGAGCAGGGCGAGCAGGGCAGGGCTGGCGCTATTACTTGAATAATTTTTTTTTTTTTTTTTTTTTTACGTGGTGGTGGCGTGAACTTGATTGGTCCTGTGCAGAGCAGGGCGAGCAGGGCAGGGCTGGCGCTATTACTTCAAAAATTTTTATTTATTTTTTTTTTTTTACGTGGTGGTGGCGTGAACTTGATTGGTACTGTGCAGAGCAGGGCAGGGCTGGCGCTATTACTTGAATATTTATTTATTTTTATTTTTTTTTACGTGGTGGTGGCGTGAACTTGATTGGTACTGTGCAGAGCAGGGCAGGGCTGGCGCTATTACTTGAATATTTTTTTTTTTTTTTTTTTTTTTACGTGGTGGTGGCGTGAACTTGATTGGTACTGTGCAGAGCAGGGCAGGGCTGGCGCTATTACTTGAATATTTTTTTTTTTTTTTTTTTTTTTACGTGGTGGTGGCGTGAACTTGATTGGTCCTGTGCAGAGCAGGGCGAGCAGGGCAGGGCTGGCGCTATTACTTCAAAATTTTTTTTTTTTTTTTTTTTTTTTACGTGGTGGTGGCGTGAACTTGATTGGTACTGTGCAGAGCAGGGCAGGGCTGGCGCTATTACTTGAATATTTTTTTTTTTTTTTTTTTTTTACGTGGTGGTGGCGTGAACTTGATTGGTACTGTGCAGAGCAGGGCAGGGCTGGCGCTATTACTTGAATATTTTTTTTTTTTTTTTTTTTTTTACGTGGTGGTGGCGTGAACTTGATTGGTCCTGTGCAGAGCAGGGCGAGCAGGGCAGGGCTGGCGCTATTACTTCAAAATTTTTTTTTTTTTTTTTTTTTTACGTGGTGGTGGCGTGAACTTGATTGGTCCTGTGCAGAGCAGGGCGAGCAGGGCAGGGCTGGCGCTATTACTTGAATAATTTTTTTTTTTTTTTTTTTTTTACGTGGTGGTGGCGTGAACTTGATTGGTCCTGTGCAGAGCAGGGCGAGCAGGGCAGGGCTGGCGCTATTACTTGAATATTTTTTTTTTTTTTTTTTTTTTTACGTGGTGGTGGCGTGAACTTGATTGGTACTGTGCAGAGCAGGGCAGGGCTGGCGCTATTACTTGAATATTTTTTTTTTTTTTTTTTTTTTTACGTGGTGGTGGCGTGAACTTGATTGGTCCTGTGCAGAGCAGGGCGAGCAGGGCAGGGCTGGCGCTATTACTTCAAAATTTTTTTTTTTTTTTTTTTTTTACGTGGTGGTGGCGTGAACTTGATTGGTCCTGTGCAGAGCAGGGCGAGCAGGGCAGGGCTGGCGCTATTACTTCAAAAATTTTTTTTTTTTTTACGTGGTGGTGGCGTGAACTTGATTGGTCCTGTGCAGAGCAGGGCGAGCAGGGCAGGGCTGGCGCTATTACTTCAAAATTTTTTTTTTTTTTTTTTTTTTACGTGGTGGTGGCGTGAACTTGATTGGTCCTGTGCAGAGCAGGGCGAGCAGGGCAGGGCTGGCGCTATTACTTGAATAATTTTTTTTTTTTTTTTTTTTTTACGTGGTGGTGGCGTGAACTTGATTGGTCCTGTGCAGAGCAGGGCGAGCAGGGCAGGGCTGGCGCTATTACTTGAATAATTTTTATTTATTTTTTTTTTTTTACGTGGTGGTGGCGTGAACTTGATTGGTACTGTGCAGAGCAGGGCAGGGCTGGCGCTATTACTTGAATATTTTTATTTTTTTTTTTTTTTTTACGTGGTGGTGGCGTGAACTTGATTGGTACTGTGCAGAGCAGGGCAGGGCTGGCGCTATTACTTGAATATTTTTTTTTTTTTTTTTTTTTTTACGTGGTGGTGGCGTGAACTTGATTGGTACTGTGCAGAGCAGGGCAGGGCTGGCGCTATTACTTGAATATTTTTTTTTTTTTTTTTTTTTTTACGTGGTGGTGGCGTGAACTTGATTGGTCCTGTGCAGAGCAGGGCGAGCAGGGCAGGGCTGGCGCTATTACTTCAAAAATTTTTTTTTTTTTTACGTGGTGGTGGCGTGAACTTGATTGGTCCTGTGCAGAGCAGGGCGAGCAGGGCAGGGCTGGCGCTATTACTTCAAAATTTTTTTTTTTTTTTTTTTTTACGTGGTGGTGGCGTGAACTTGATTGGTCCTGTGCAGAGCAGGGCGAGCAGGGCAGGGCTGGCGCTATTACTTGAATAATTTTTTTTTTTTTTTTTTTTTTACGTGGTGGTGGCGTGAACTTGATTGGTCCTGTGCAGAGCAGGGCGAGCAGGGCAGGGCTGGCGCTATTACTTGAATAATTTTTTTTTTTTTTTTTTTTTTACGTGGTGGTGGCGTGAACTTGATTGGTCCTGTGCAGAGCAGGGCGAGCAGGGCAGGGCTGGCGCTATTACTTCAAAAAATTTTTTTTTTTTTTTTTTTTACGTGGTGGTGGCGTGAACTTGATTGGTCCTGTGCAGAGCAGGGCGAGCAGGGCAGGGCTGGCGCTATTACTTCAAAATTTTTTTTTTTTTTTTTTACGTGGTGGTGGCGTGAACTTGATTGGTACTGTGCAGAGCAGGGCAGGGCTGGCGCTATTACTTGAATAATTTTTTTTTTTTTTTTTTTTTTTACGTGGTGGTGGCGTGAACTTGATTGGTCCTGTGCAGAGCAGGGCGAGCAGGGCAGGGCTGGCGCTATTACTTCAAAAAATTTTTTTTTACGTGGTGGTGGCGTGAACTTGATTGGTCCTGTGCAGAGCAGGGCGAGCAGGGCAGGGCTGGCGCTATTACTTGAATAATTTTTTTTTTTTTTTTTTTTTTACGTGGTGGTGGCGTGAACTTGATTGGTCCTGTGCAGAGCAGGGCGAGCAGGGCAGGGCTGGCGCTATTACTTCAAAATTTTTTTTTTTTTTTTTTTTTACGTGGTGGTGGCGTGAACTTGATTGGTCCTGTGCAGAGCAGGGCGAGCAGGGCAGGGCTGGCGCTATTACTTGAATAATTTTTTTTTTTTTTTTTTTTTTACGTGGTGGTGGCGTGAACTTGATTGGTCCTGTGCAGAGCAGGGCGAGCAGGGCAGGGCTGGCGCTATTACTTGAATAATTTTTTTTTTTTTTTTTTTTTACGTGGTGGTGGCGTGAACTTGATTGGTCCTGTGCAGAGCAGGGCGAGCAGGGCAGGGCTGGCGCTATTACTTCAAAATTTTTTTTTTTTTTTTTTTTTACGTGGTGGTGGCGTGAACTTGATTGGTCCTGTGCAGAGCAGGGCGAGCAGGGCAGGGCTGGCGCTATTACTTGAATAATTTTTTTTTTTTTTTTTTTTTTACGTGGTGGTGGCGTGAACTTGATTGGTCCTGTGCAGAGCAGGGCGAGCAGGGCAGGGCTGGCGCTATTACTTGAATAATTTTTTTTTTTTTTTTTTTTTTTACGTGGTGGTGGCGTGAACTTGATTGGTCCTGTGCAGAGCAGGGCGAGCAGGGCAGGGCTGGCGCTATTACTTCAAAAAATTTTTTTTTTTTTTTTTTTTTTACGTGGTGGTGGCGTGAACTTGATTGGTCCTGTGCAGAGCAGGGCGAGCAGGGCAGGGCTGGCGCTATTACTTCAAAAAATTTTTTTTTTTTTTTTACGTGGTGGTGGCGTGAACTTGATTGGTACTGTGCAGAGCAGGGCAGGGCTGGCGCTATTACTTGAATAATTTTTTTTTTTTTTTTTTTTTTTACGTGGTGGTGGCGTGAACTTGATTGGTCCTGTGCAGAGCAGGGCGAGCAGGGCAGGGCTGGCGCTATTACTTCAAAAAAAATTTTTTTACGTGGTGGTGGCGTGAACTTGATTGGTCCTGTGCAGAGCAGGGCGAGCAGGGCAGGGCTGGCGCTATTACTTGAATAATTTTTTATTTTTTTTTTTTTTTACGTGGTGGTGGCGTGAACTTGATTGGTACTGTGCAGAGCAGGGCAGGGCTGGCGCTATTACTTGAATTTTTTTTTTTTTTTTTTTTACGTGGTGGTGGCGTGAACTTGATTGGTCCTGTGCAGAGCAGGGCGAGCAGGGCAGGGCTGGCGCTATTACTTCAAAATTTTTTTTTTTTTTTTTTTTTTTACGTGGTGGTGGAGTGAACTTGATTGGTACTGTGCAGAGCAGGGCAGGGCTGGCGCTATTACTTGAATTTTTTTTTTTTTTTACGTGGTGGTGGCGTGAACTTGATTGGTCCTGTGCAGAGCAGGGCGAGCAGGGCAGGGCTGGCGCTATTACTTCAAAATTTTTTTTTTTTTTTTTTTTTTTACGTGGTGGTGGCGTGAACTTGATTGGTCCTGTGCAGAGCAGGGCGAGCAGGGCAGGGCTGGCGCTATTACTTCAAAAATTTTTTTTTTTTTTTTTTTTTTTACGTGGTGGTGGCGTGAACTTGATTGGTCCTGTGCAGAGCAGGGCGAGCAGGGCAGGGCTGGCGCTATTACTTCAAAAATTTTTTTTTTTTTTTTTTTTACGTGGTGGTGGCGTGAACTTGATTGGTCCTGTGCAGAGCAGGGCGAGCAGGGCAGGGCTGGCGCTATTACTTCAAAATTTTTTTTTTTTTTTTTTTTTACGTGGTGGTGGCGTGAACTTGATTGGTCCTGTGCAGAGCAGGGCGAGCAGGGCAGGGCTGGCGCTATTACTTGAATAATTTTTTTTTTTTTTTTTTTTTTACGTGGTGGTGGCGTGAACTTGATTGGTCCTGTGCAGAGCAGGGCGAGCAGGGCAGGGCTGGCGCTATTACTTGAATAATTTTTTTTTTTTTTTTTTTTTACGTGGTGGTGGCGTGAACTTGATTGGTCCTGTGCAGAGCAGGGCGAGCAGGGCAGGGCTGGCGCTATTACTTCAAAATTTTTTTTTTTTTTTTTTTTACGTGGTGGTGGCGTGAACTTGATTGGTCCTGTGCAGAGCAGGGCGAGCAGGGCAGGGCTGGCGCTATTACTTCAAAAAAATTTTTTTTTTTTTTTTTTTTTACGTGGTGGTGGCGTGAACTTGATTGGTCCTGTGCAGAGCAGGGCGAGCAGGACAGGGCTGGCGCTATTACTTCAAAAATTTTTTTTTTTTTTTTTACGTGGTGGTGGCGTGAACTTGATTGGTACTGTGCAGAGCAGGGCAGGGCTGGCGCTATTACTTGAATAATTTTTTTTTTTTTTTTTTTTTTTACGTGGTGGTGGCGTGAACTTGATTGGTCCTGTGCAGAGCAGGGCGAGCAGGGCAGGGCTGGCGCTATTACTTCAAAAAAATTTTTTTTACGTGGTGGTGGCGTGAACTTGATTGGTCCTGTGCAGAGCAGGGCAGGGCTGGCGCTATTACTTGAATAATTTTTTATTTTTTTTTTTTTTTACGTGGTGGTGGCGTGAACTTGATTGGTACTGTGCAGAGCAGGGCAGGGCTGGCGCTATTACTTGAATAATTTTTTTTTTTTTTTTTTTTACGTGGTGGTGGCGTGAACTTGATTGGTCCTGTGCAGCAGGGCGAGCAGGGCAGGGCTGGCGCTATTACTTCAATAATTTTTTTTTTTTTTTTTTTACGTTGTGGTGGCGTGAACTTGATTGGTCCTGTGCAGAGCAGGGCGAGCAGGGCAGGGCTGGCGCTAATACTTCAAAAATTTTTTTTTTTTTTTTTTTTTTTACGTGGTGGTGGCGTGAACTTGATTGGTCCTGTGCAGAGCAGGGCGAGCAGGGCAGGGCTGGCGCTATTACTTCAAAAATTTTTTTTTTTTTTTTTTTTTTACGTGGTGGTGGCGTGAACTTGATTGGTCCTGTGCAGAGCAGGGCGAGCAGGGCAGGGCTGGCGCTATTACTTCAAAATTTTTTTTTTTTTTTTTTTTTACGTGGTGGTGGCGTGAACTTGATTGGTCCTGTGCAGAGCAGGGCGAGCAGGGCAGGGCTGGCGCTATTACTTGAATAATTTTTTTTTTTTTTTTTTTTTTACGTGGTGGTGGCGTGAACTTGATTGGTCCTGTGCAGAGCAGGGCGAGCAGGGCAGGGCTGGCGCTATTACTTGAATAATTTTTTTTTTTTTTTTTTTTTACGTGGTGGTGGCGTGAACTTGATTGGTCCTGTGCAGAGCAGGGCGAGCAGGGCAGGGCTGGCGCTATTACTTCAAAATTTTTTTTTTTTTTTTTTTTACGTGGTGGTGGCGTGAACTTGATTGGTCCTGTGCAGAGCAGGGCGAGCAGGGCAGGGCTGGCGCTATTACTTCAAAAAAATTTTTTTTTTTTTTTTTTTTTACGTGGTGGTGGCGTGAACTTGATTGGTCCTGTGCAGAGCAGGGCGAGCAGGACAGGGCTGGCGCTATTACTTCAAAAATTTTTTTTTTTTTTTTTACGTGGTGGTGGCGTGAACTTGATTGGTACTGTGCAGAGCAGGGCAGGGCTGGCGCTATTACTTGAATAATTTTTTTTTTTTTTTTTTTTTTACGTGGTGGTGGCGTGAACTTGATTGGTCCTGTGCAGAGCAGGGCGAGCAGGACAGGGCTGGCGCTATTACTTCAAAAAAATTTTTTTTACGTGGTGGTGGCGTGAACTTGATTGGTCCTGTGCAGAGCAGGGCGAGCAGGGCAGGGCTGGCGCTATTACTTGAATAATTTTTTTTTTTTTTTTTTTTTTACGTGGTGGTGGCGTGAACTTGATTGGTACTGTGCAGAGCAGGGCAGGGCTGGCGCTATTACTTGAATAATTTTTTTTTTTTTTTTTTTTACGTGGTGGTGGCGTGAACTTGATTGGTCCTGTGCAGCAGGGCGAGCAGGGCAGGGCTGGCGCTATTACTTCAATAATTTTTTTTTTTTTTTTTTTACGTTGTGGTGGCGTGAACTTGATTGGTCCTGTGCAGAGCAGGGCGAGCAGGGCAGGGCTGGCGCTAATACTTCAAAAATTTTTTTTTTTTTTTTTTTTTTTACGTGGTGGTGGCGTGAACTTGATTGGTCCTGTGCAGAGCAGGGCGAGCAGGGCAGGGCTGGCGCTATTACTTCAAAAATTTTTTTTTTTTTTTTTTTTTTACGTGGTGGTGGAGTGAACTTGATTGGTACTGTGCAGAGCAGGGCAGGGCTGGCGCTATTACTTGAATTTTTTTTTTTTTTTACGTGGTGGTGGCGTGAACTTGATTGGTCCTGTGCAGAGCAGGGCGAGCAGGGCAGGGCTGGCGCTATTACTTCAAAAATTTTTTTTTTTTTTTTTTTTTTACGTGGTGGTGGCGTGAACTTGATTGGTCCTGTGCAGAGCAGGGCGAGCAGGGCAGGGCTGGCGCTATTACTTCAAAAAAATTTTTTTTTTTTTTTTTTTACGTGGTGGTGGCGTGAACTTGATTGGTCCTGTGCAGAGCAGGGCGAGCAGGGCAGGGCTGGCGCTATTACTTCAAAATTTTTTTTTTTTTTTTTTTTTTTACGTGGTGGTGGAGTGAACTTGATTGGTACTGTGCAGAGCAGGGCAGGGCTGGCGCTATTACTTGAATTTTTTTTTTTTTTTACGTGGTGGTGGCGTGAACTTGATTGGTCCTGTGCAGAGCAGGGCGAGCAGGGCAGGGCTGGCGCTATTACTTCAAAATTTTTTTTTTTTTTTTTTTTTTTACGTGGTGGTGGCGTGAACTTGATTGGTCCTGTGCAGAGCAGGGCGAGCAGGGCAGGGCTGGCGCTATTACTTCAAAATTTTTTTTTTTTTTTTTTTTTTTACGTGGTGGTGGAGTGAACTTGATTGGTACTGTGCAGAGCAGGGCAGGGCTGGCGCTATTACTTGAATTTTTTTTTTTTTTTACGTGGTGGTGGCGTGAACTTGATTGGTCCTGTGCAGAGCAGGGCGAGCAGGGCAGGGCTGGCGCTATTACTTCAAAATTTTTTTTTTTTTTTTTTTTTTTACGTGGTGGTGGCGTGAACTTGATTGGTCCTGTGCAGAGCAGGGCGAGCAGGGCAGGGCTGGCGCTATTACTTCAAAAATTTTTTTTTTTTTTTTTTTTTTACGTGGTGGTGGCGTGAACTTGATTGGTCCTGTGCAGAGCAGGGCGAGCAGGGCAGGGCTGGCGCTATTACTTCAAAAAATTTTTTATTTTTTTTTTTTTTTACGTGGTGGTGGCGTGAACTTGATTGGTCCTGTGCAGAGCAGGGCGAGCAGGGCAGGGCTGGCGCTATTACTTCAAAAATATATATATTTTTTTTTTTTACGTGGTGGTGGCGTGAACTTGATTGGTACTGTGCAGAGCAGGGCAGGGCTGGCGCTATTACTTGAATCATTTTTTTTTTTTTTTTTTTTTACGTGGTGGTGGCGTGAACTTGATTGGTCCTGTGCAGAGCAGGGCGAGCAGGGCAGGGCTGGCGCTATTCAAAATTTTTTTTTTTTTTTTTTTTTTTTACGTGGTGGTGGCGTGAACTTGATTGGTCCTGTGCAGAGCAGGGCGAGCAGGGCAGGGCTGGCGCTATTACTTCAAAAAATTTTTTTTTTTTTTTTTTACGTGGTGGTGGCGTGAACTTGATTGGTACTGTGCAGAGCAGGGCAGGGCTGGCGCTATTACTTGAATAATTTTTTTTTTTTTTTTTTTTTTTTACGTGGTGGTGGCGTGAACTTGATTGGTCCTGTGCAGAGCAGGGCGAGCAGGGCAGGGCTGGCGCTATTACTTCAAAAATTTTTTTTTTTTTTTTTTTTTTTACGTGGTGGTGGCGTGAACTTGATTGGTCCTGTGCAGAGCAGGGCGAGCAGGGCAGGGCTGGCGCTATTACTTCAAAATTTTTTTTTTTTTTTACGTGGTGGTGGCGTGAACTTGATTGGTACTGTGCAGAGCAGGGCAGGGCTGGCGCTATTACTTGAATAATTTTTTTTTTTTTTTTTTTTTTTTACGTGGTGGTGGCGTGAACTTGATTGGTCCTGTGCAGAGCAGGGCGAGCAGGGCAGGGCTGGCGCTATTACTTCAAAAATTTTTTTTTTTTTTTTTTTTTTTACGTGGTGGTGGCGTGAACTTGATTGGTCCTGTGCAGAGCAGGGCGAGCAGGGCAGGGCTGGCGCTATTACTTGAATAATTTTTTTTTTTTTTTTTTTTTTTTTACGTGGTGGTGGCGTGAACTTGATTGGTCCTGTGCAGAGCAGGGCGAGCAGGGCAGGGCTGGCGCTATTACTTCAAAAATTATTTATTTATCTTTTTTTTTTACGTGGTGGTGGCGTGAACTTGATTGGTCCTGTGCAGAGCAGGGCGAGCAGGGCAGGGCTGGCGCTATTACTTCAAAATTTTTTTTTTTTTTTTTTTTTTTTACGTGGTGGTGGCGTGAACTTGATTGGTCCTGTGCAGAGCAGGGCGAGCAGGGCAGGGCAGGCGCTATTACTTCAAAAATTTTTTTTTTTTTTTTTTTTTTACGTGGTGGTGGCGTGAACTTGATTGGTCCTGTGCAGAGCAGGGCGAGCAGGGCAGGGCTGGCGCTATTACTTCAAAAATCTTTTTTTTTTTTTTTTTTTTTACGTGGTGGTGGCGTGAACTTGATTGGTACTGTGCAGAGCAGGGCAGGGCTGGCGCTATTACTTGAATAATTTTTTTTTTTTTTTTTTTTTTTTACGTGGTGGTGGCGTGAACTTGATTGGTCCTGTGCAGAGCAGGGCGAGCAGGGCAGGGCTGGCGCTATTACTTCAAAAAATTATTTTTTTTTTTTTTTTTTTACATGGTGGTGGCGTGAACTTGATTGGTCCTGTGCAGAGCAGGGCGAGCAGGGCAGGGCTGGAGCTATTACTTCAAAAATATTTTTTTTTTTTTTTTTTTTTACGTGGTGGTGGCGTGAACTTGATTGGTACTGTGCAGAGCAGGGCAGGGCTGGCGCTATTACTTGAATAATTTTTTTTTTTTTTTTTTTTTTTACGTGGTGGTGGCGTGAACTTGATTGGTCCTGTGCAGAGCAGGGCGAGCAGGGCAGGGCTGGCGCTATTACTTCAAAAAATTTTTTTTTTTTTTTTTTTTTACATGGTGGTGGCGTGAACTTGATTGGTCCTGTGCAGGCAGGGCGAGCAGGGCAGGGCTGGCGCTATTACTTCAAAATTTTTTTTTTTTTTTTTTTTTTTACGTGGTGGTGGCGTGAAATTGATTGGTACTGTGCAGAGCAGGGCAGGGCTGGCGCTATTACTTGAATAATTATTTTTTTTTTTTTTTTTTTTTACGTGGTGGTGGCGTGAACTTGATTGGTCCTGTGCAGAGCAGGGCGAGCAGGGCAGGGCTGGCGCTATTACTTCAAAAATTTTTTTTTTTTTTTTTTTTTTTACGTGGTGGTGGCGTGAACTTGATTGGTCCTGTGCAGAGCAGGGCGAGCAGGGCAGGGCTGGCGCTATTACTTCAAAAAATTTTTTTTTTTTACGTGGTGGTGGCGTGAACTTGATTGGTCCTGTGCAGAGCAGGGCGAGCAGGGCAGGGCTGGCGCTATTACTTCAAAAATCTTTTTTTTTTTTTTTTTTTTTACGTGGTGGTGGCGTGAACTTGATTGGTACTGTGCAGAGCAGGGCAGGGCTGGCGCTATTACTTGAATAATTTTTTTTTTTTTTTTTTTTTTTTACGTGGTGGTGGCGTGAACTTGATTGGTCCTGTGCAGAGCAGGGCGAGCAGGGCAGGGCTGGCGCTATTACTTCAAAAATTTTTTTTTTTTTTTTTTTTTTACGTGGTGGTGGCGTGAACTTGATTGGTCCTGTGCAGAGCAGGGCGAGCAGGGCAGGGCAGGCGCTATTACTTCAAATATTTTTTTTTTTTTTTTTTTTTTACGTGGTGGTGGCGTGAACTTGATTGGTCCTGTGCAGAGCAGGGCGAGCAGGGCAGGGCTGGCGCTATTACTTCAAAAATCTTTTTTTTTTTTTTTTTTTTACGTGGTGGTGGCGTGAACTTGATTGGTACTGTGCAGAGCAGGGCAGGGCTGGCGCTATTACTTGAATAATTTTTTTTTTTTTTTTTTTTTTACGTGGTGGTGGCGTGAACTTGATTGGTCCTGTGCAGAGCAGGGCGAGCAGGGCAGGGCTGGCGCTATTACTTCAAAAAATTTTTTTTTTTTTTTTTTTTTACGTGGTGGTGGCGTGAACTTGATTGATCCTGTGCAGAGCAGGGCGAGCAGGGCAGGGCTGGCGCTATTACTTCAAAAATATATATATTTTTTTTTTTTTTACATGGTGGTGGCGTGAACTTGATTGGTCCTGTGCAGGCAGGGCGAGCAGGGCAGGGCTGGCGCTATTACTTCAAAAATTTTTTTTTTTTTTTTTTTTTTACGTGGTGGTGGCGTGAAATTGATTGGTCCTGTGCAGAGCAGGGCGAGCAGGGCAGGGCTGGCGCTATTACTTCAAAATTTTTTTTTTTTTTTTTTTTTTTACATGGTGGTGGCGTGAACTTGATTGGTCCTGTGCAGAGCAGGGCGAGCAGGGCAGGGCTGGCGCTATTACTTCAAAAATTATTTTTTTTTACGTGGTGGTGGCGTGAACTTGATTGGTCCTGTGCAGAGCAGGGCGAGCAGGGCAGGGCTGGCGCTATTACTTCAAAAATTTTTTTTTTTTTTTTTTTTTTTACGTGGTGGTGGCGTGAACTTGATTGGTCCTGTGCAGAGCAGGGCGAGCAGGGCAGGGCTGGCGCTATTACTTCAAAAAATTTTTTTTTTTTTTTTTTTTTTTACGTGGTGGTGGCGTGAACTTGATTGGTACTGTGCAGAGCAGGGCAGGGCTGGCGCTATTACTTGAATAATTTTTTTTTTTTTTTTTTTTTTACGTGGTGGTGGCGTGAACTTGATTGGTCCTGTGCAGAGCAAGGCGAGCAGGGCAGGGCTGGCGCTATTACTTAAAAAATTTTTTATTTTTTTTTTTTTTTTACGTGGTGGTGGCGTGAACTTGATTGGTCCTGTGCAGAGCAGGGCGAGCAGGGCAGGGCTGGCGCTATTACTTGAATAATTTTTTTTTTTTTTTTTTTTTTTTACGTGGTGGTGGCGTGAACTTGATTGGTCCTGTGCAGAGCAGGGCGAGCAGGGCAGGGCTGGCGCTATTACTTCAAAAATTATTTATTTATCTTTTTTTTTTACGTGGTGGTGGCGTGAACTTGATTGGTCCTGTGCAGAGCAGGGCGAGCAGGGCAGGGCTGGCGCTATTACTTCAAAATTTTTTTTTTTTTTTTTTTTTTTTACGTGGTGGTGGCGTGAACTTGATTGGTCCTGTGCAGAGCAGGGCGAGCAGGGCAGGGCAGGCGCTATTACTTCAAATATTTTTTTTTTTTTTTTTTTTTTACGTGGTGGTGGCGTGAACTTGATTGGTCCTGTGCAGAGCAGGGCGAGCAGGGCAGGGCTGGCGCTATTACTTCAAAAATCTTTTTTTTTTTTTTTTTTTTTACGTGGTGGTGGCGTGAACTTGATTGGTACTGTGCAGAGCAGGGCAGGGCTGGCGCTATTACTTGAATAATTTTTTTTTTTTTTTTTTTTTTTTACGTGGTGGTGGCGTGAACTTGATTGGTCCTGTGCAGAGCAGGGCGAGCAGGGCAGGGCTGGCGCTATTCAAAATTTTTTTTTTTTTTTTTTTTTTTACGTGGTGGTGGCGTGAACTTGATTGGTCCTGTGCAGAGCAGGGCGAGCAGGGCAGGGCAGGCGCTATTACTTCAAAAATCTTTTTTTTTTTTTTTTTTTTTACGTGGTGGTGGCGTGAACTTGATTGGTACTGTGCAGAGCAGGGCAGGGCTGGCGCTATTACTTGAATAATTTTTTTTTTTTTTTTTTTTTTTTACGTGGTGGTGGCGTGAACTTGATTGGTCCTGTGCAGAGCAGGGCGAGCAGGGCAGGGCTGGCGCTATTACTTCAAAAAAATTTTTTTTTTTTTTTTTTTTTACGTGGTGGTGGCGTGAACTTGATTGGTCCTGTGCAGAGCAGGGCGAGCAGGGCAGGGCTGGCGCTATTACTTCAAAAATATTTTTTTTTTTTTTTTTTTTTACGTGGTGGTGGCGTGAACTTGATTGGTACTGTGCAGAGCAGGGCAGGGCTGGCGCTATTACTTGAATAATTTTTTTTTTTTTTTTTTTTTTTACGTGGTGGTGGCGTGAACTTGATTGGTCCTGTGCAGAGCAGGGCGAGCAGGGCAGGGCTGGCGCTATTACTTCAAAAATTTTTTTTTTTTTTTTTTACGTGGTGGTGGCGTGAACTTGATTGGTACTGTGCAGAGCAGGGCAGGGCTGGCGCTATTACTTGAATAATGTTTTTTTTTTTTTTTTTTTTTACGTGGTGGTGGCGTGAACTTGATTGGTCCTGTGCAGAGCAGGGCGAGCAGGGCAGGGCTGGCGCTATTACTTCAAAAATTTTTTTTTTTTTTTTTTTTTTACATGGTGGTGGCGTGAACTTGATTGGTCTTGTGCAGAGCAGGGCGAGCAGGGCAGGGCTGGCGCTATTGCTTCAAAAATTTTTTTTTTTTTTTTTTTTTTTACGTGGTGGTGGCGTGAACTTGATTGGTACTGTGCAGAGCAGGGCAGGGCTGGCGCTATTACTTGAATAATTTTTTTTTTTTTTTTTTTTTTTTACGTGGTGGTGGCGTGAACTTGATTGGTCCTGTGCAGAGCAGGGCGAGCAGGGCAGGGCTGGCGCTATTACTTCAAAATTTTTTTTTTTTTTTTTTTTTTTACGTGGTGGTGGCGTGAACTTGATTGGTCCTGTGCAGAGCAGGGCAGGGCTGGCGCTATTACTTCAAAAATTTTTTTTTTTTTTTTTTTTTTTACGTGGTGGTGGCGTGAACTTGATTGGTCCTGTGCAGAGCAGGGCGAGCAGGGCAGGGCTGGCGCTATTACTTCAAAAATTTTTTTTTTTTTTTTTTTTTTTTTTACGTGGTGGTGGCGTGAAATTGATTGGTACTGTCCAGAGCAGGGCAGGGCTGGCGCTATTAATTGAATAATTTTTTTTTTTTTTTTTTTTTTTACGTGGTGGTGGCGTGAACTTGATTGGTCCTGTGCAGAGCAGGGCGAGCAGGGCAGGGCTGGCGCTATTACTTGAATAATTTTTTTTTTTTTTTTTTTTTACGTGGTGGTGGCGTGAACTTGATTGGTCCTGTGCAGAGCAGGGCGAGCAGGGCGAGCAGGGCAGGGCTGGCGCTATACTTCAAAAATTTTTTTTTTTTTTTTTTTTTTTACGTGGTGGTGGCGTGAACTTGATTGGTCCTGTGCAGAGAGGGCGAGCAGGGCAGGGCTGGCGCTATTACTTGAATAATTTATTTTTTTTTTTTTACGTGGTGGTGGCGTGAACTTGATTGGTCCTGTGCAGAGCAGGGCGAGCAGGGCAGGGCTGGCGCTATTACTTCAAAATTTTTTTTTTTTTTTTTTTTTTTACGTGGTGGTGGCGTGAACTTGATTGGTCCTGTGCAGAGCAGGGCGAGCAGGGCGAGCAGGGCAGGGCTGGCGCTATACTTCAAAAATTTTTTTTTTTTTTTTTTTTTTACGTGGTGGTGGCGTGAACTTGATTGGTCCTGTGCAGAGAGGGCGAGCAGGGCAGGGCTGGCGCTATTACTTCAAAAATTTTTTTTTTTTTTTTTTACGTGGTGGTGGCGTGAACTTGATTGGTCCTGTGCAGAGCAGGGCGAGCAGGGCAGGGCTGGCGCTATTACTTCAAAATTTTTTTTTTTTTTTTTTTTTACGTGGTGGTGGCGTGAACTTGATTGGTACTGTGCAGAGCAGGGCAGGGCTGGCGCTATTACTTGAATAATTTTTTTTTTTTTTTTTTTTTTACATGGTGGTGGCGTGAACTTGATTGGTCCTGTGCAGAGCAGGGCGAGCAGGGCAGGGCTGGCGCTATTACTTCAAAATATTTTTTTTTTTTTTTATTTTTTACGTGGTGGTGGCGTGAACTTGATTGGTCCTGTGCAGAGCAGGGCGAGCAGGGCAGGGCTGGCGCTATTACTTCAAAATTTTTTTTTTTTTTTTTTTTTTACGTGGTGGTGGCGTGAACTTGATTGGTACTGTGCAGAGCAGGGCAGGGCTGGCGCTATTACTTGAATAATTTTTTTTTTTTTTTTTTTTTTTACATGGTGGTGGCGTGAACTTGATTGGTCCTGTGCAGAGCAGGGCGAGCAGGGCAGGGCTGGCGCTATTACTTCAAAATTTTTTTTTTTTTTTTTTTTTTTTTACGTGGTGGTGGCGTGAACTTGATTGGTCCTGTGCAGAGCAGGGCGAGCAGGGCAGGGCTGGCGCTATTACTTCAAAAATTTTTTTTTTTTTTTTTTTTTTTTTTACGTGGTGGTGGCGTGAAATTGATTGGTACTGTCCAGAGCAGGGCAGGGCTGGCGCTATTAATTGAATAATTTTTTTTTTTTTTTTTTTTTTTACGTGGTGGTGGCGTGAACTTGATTGGTCCTGTGCAGAGCAGGGCGAGCAGGGCAGGGCTGGCGCTATTACTTGAATAATTTTTTTTTTTTTTTTTTTTTACGTGGTGGTGGCGTGAACTTGATTGGTCCTGTGCAGAGCAGGGCGAGCAGGGCGAGCAGGGCAGGGCTGGCGCTATACTTCAAAAATTTTTTTTTTTTTTTTTTTTTTTACGTGGTGGTGGCGTGAACTTGATTGGTCCTGTGCAGAGAGGGCGAGCAGGGCAGGGCTGGCGCTATTACTTGAATAATTTATTTTTTTTTTTTTACGTGGTGGTGGCGTGAACTTGATTGGTCCTGTGCAGAGCAGGGCGAGCAGGGCAGGGCTGGCGCTATTACTTCAAAATTTTTTTTTTTTTTTTTTTTTTTACGTGGTGGTGGCGTGAACTTGATTGGTCCTGTGCAGAGCAGGGCGAGCAGGGCGAGCAGGGCAGGGCTGGCGCTATACTTCAAAAATTTTTTTTTTTTTTTTTTTTTTACGTGGTGGTGGCGTGAACTTGATTGGTCCTGTGCAGAGAGGGCGAGCAGGGCAGGGCTGGCGCTATTACTTCAAAAATTTTTTTTTTTTTTTTTTACGTGGTGGTGGCGTGAACTTGATTGGTCCTGTGCAGAGCAGGGCGAGCAGGGCAGGGCTGGCGCTATTACTTCAAAATTTTTTTTTTTTTTTTTTTTTACGTGGTGGTGGCGTGAACTTGATTGGTACTGTGCAGAGCAGGGCAGGGCTGGCGCTATTACTTGAATAATTTTTTTTTTTTTTTTTTTTTTACATGGTGGTGGCGTGAACTTGATTGGTCCTGTGCAGAGCAGGGCGAGCAGGGCAGGGCTGGCGCTATTACTTCAAAATATTTTTTTTTTTTTTTATTTTTTACGTGGTGGTGGCGTGAACTTGATTGGTCCTGTGCAGAGCAGGGCGAGCAGGGCAGGGCTGGCGCTATTACTTCAAAATTTTTTTTTTTTTTTTTTTTTTTACGTGGTGGTGGCGTGAACTTGATTGGTACTGTGCAGAGCAGGGCAGGGCTGGCGCTATTACTTGAATAATTTTTTTTTTTTTTTTTTTTTTTACATGGTGGTGGCGTGAACTTGATTGGTCCTGTGCAGAGCAGGGCGAGCAGGGCAGGGCTGGCGCTATTACTTCAAAATTTTTTTTTTTTTTTTTTATTTTTTACGTGGTGGTGGCGTGAACTTGATTGGTCCTGTGCAGAGCAGGGCGAGCAGGGCAGGGCTGGCGCTATTACTTCAAAAAATTTTTTTTTTTTTTTTTTTTTTACGTGGTGGTGGCGTGAACTTGATTGGTCCTGTGCAGAGCAGGGCGAGCAGGGCAGGGCTGGCGCTATTACTTGAATAATTTTTTTTTTTTTTTTTTTTTTTACGTGGTGGTGGCGTGAACTTGATTGGTCCTGTGCAGAGCAGGGCGAGCAGGGCAGGGCTGGCGCTATTCAAAAATTTTTTTTTTTTTTTTTTTTTTTACGTGGTGGTGGCGTGAACTTGATTGGTCCTGTGCAGAGCAGGGCAGGGCTGGCGCTATTACTTGAATAATTATTATTTTTTTTTTTTTTTACGTGGTGGTGGCGTGAACTTGATTGGTCCTGTGCAGAGCAGGGCGAGCAGGGCAGGGCTGGCGCTATTACTTCAAAAAATTTTTTTTTTTTTTTTTTTTTTACGTGGTGGTGGCGTGAACTTGATTGGTCCTGTGCAGAGCAGGGCAGGGCTGGCGCTATTACTTCAAAAATTTTTTTTTTTTTTTTTTTTTTACGTGGTGGTGGCGTGAACTTGATTGGTCCTGTGCAGAGCAGGGCAGGGCTGGCGCTATTACTTGAATAATTTTTTTTTTTTTTTTTTTTTACGTGGTGGTGGCGTGAACTTGATTGGTCCTGTGCAGAGCAGGGCGAGCAGGGCAGGGCTGGCGCTATTACTTCAAAATTTTTTTTTTTTTTTTTTTTTTTACGTGGTGGTGGCGTGAACTTGATTGGTACTGTGCAGAGCAGGGCAGGGCTGGCGCTATTACTTGAATAATTTTTTTTTTTTTTTTTTTTTTACGTGGTGGTGGCGTGAACTTGATTGGTCCTGTGCAGAGCAGGGCGAGCAGGGCAGAGCTGGCGCTATTACTTCAAAATTTTTTTTAATTTTTTTTATTTTTTACGTGGTGGTGGCGTGAACTTGATTGGTACTGTGCAGAGCAGGGCAGGGCTGGCGCTATTACTTGAATAATTTTTTTTTTTTTTTTTTTTTTACGTGGTGGTGGCGTGAACTTGATTGGTCCTGTGCAGAGCAGGGCGAGCAGGGCAGGGCTGGCGCTATTCAAAAAATTTTTTTTTTTTTTTTTTTTTTTACGTGGTGGTGGCGTGAACTTGATTGGTCCTGTGCAGAGCAGGGCAGGGCTGGCGCTATTACTTGAATAATTATTTTTTTTTTTTTTTTTTACGTGGTGGTGGCGTGAACTTGATTGGTCCTGTGCAGAGCAGGGCGAGCAGGGCAGGGCTGGCGCTATTACTTCAAAAAATTTTTTTTTTTTTTTTTTTTTACGTGGTGGTGGCGTGAACTTGATTGGTCCTGTGCAGAGCAGGGCAGGGCTGGCGCTATTACTTCAAAAATTTTTTTTTTTTTTTTTTTTTTTACGTGGTGGTGGCGTGAACTTGATTGGTCCTGTGCAGAGCAGGGCGAGCAGGGCAGGGCTGGCGCTATTACTTCAAAATTTTTTTTTTTTTTTTTTTTTTTACGTGGTGGTGGCGTGAACTTGATTGGTACTGTGCAGAGCAGGGCAGGGCTGGCGCTATTACTTGAATAATTTTTTTTTTTATTTTTTTTTTACGTGGTGGTGGCGTGAACTTGATTGGTCCTGTGCAGAGCAGGGCGAGCAGGGCAGGGCTGGCGCTATTACTTCAAAATTTTTTTTTATTTTTTTTATTTTTTACGTGGTGGTGGCGTGAACTTGATTGGTACTGTGCAGAGCAGGGCAGGGCTGGCGCTATTACTTGAATAATTTTTTTTTTTTTTTTTTTTTTTTACGTGGTGGTGGCGTGAACTTGATTGGTCCTGTGCAGAGCAGGGCAGGGCTGGCGCTATTACTTCAAAATTTTTTTTTTTTTTTTTTTGTTTTACGTGGTGGTGGCGTGAACTTGATTGGTACTGTGCAGGCAGGGCGAGCAGGGCAGGGCTGGCGCTATTACTTCAAAAAATTTTTTTTTTTTTTTTTTTTTACGTGGTGGTGGCGTGAACTTGATTGGTCCTGTGCAGAGCAGGGCAGGGCTGGCGCTATTACTTCAAAAATTTTTTTTTTTTTTTTTTTTTTTTACGTGGTGGTGGCGTGAACTTGATTGGTCCTGTGCAGAGCAGGGCAGGGCTGGCGCTATTACTTGAATAATTTTTTTTTTTTTTTTTTTTTTTACGTGGTGGTGGCGTGAACTTGATTGGTCCTGTGCAGAGCAGGGCGAGCAGGGCAGGGCTGGCGCTATTACTTCAAAATTTTTTTTAATATTTTTTATTTTTTACGTGGTGGTGGCGTGAACTTGATTGGTACTGTGCAGAGCAGGGCAGGGCTGGCGCTATTACTTGAATAATTTTTTTTTTTTTTTTTTTTTTTACGTGGTGGTGGCGTGAACTTGATTGGTCCTGTGCAGAGCAGGGCGAGCAGGGCAGGGCTGGCGCTATTCAAAAAATTTTTTTTTTTTTTTTTTTTTTTACGTGGTGGTGGCGTGAACTTGATTGGTCCTGTGCAGAGCAGGGCAGGGCTGGCGCTATTACTTGAATAATTTTTTTTTTTTTTTTTTTTTTTACGTGGTGGTGGCGTGAACTTGATTGGTCCTGTGCAGAGCAGGGCGAGCAGGGCAGGGCTGGCGCTATTACTTCAAAATTTTTTTTTTTTTTTTTTTTTTTACGTGGTGGTGGCGTGAACTTGATTGGTACTGTGCAGAGCAGGGCAGGGCTGGCGCTATTACTTGAATAATTTTTTTTTTTATTTTTTTTTTACGTGGTGGTGGCGTGAACTTGATTGGTCCTGTGCAGAGCAGGGCGAGCAGGGCAGGGCTGGCGCTATTACTTCAAAATTTTTTTTTATTTTTTTTATTTTTTACGTGGTGGTGGCGTGAACTTGATTGGTACTGTGCAGAGCAGGGCAGGGCTGGCGCTATTACTTGAATAATTTTTTTTTTTTTTTTTTTTTTTACGTGGTGGTGGCGTGAACTTGATTGGTCCTGTGCAGAGCAGGGCAGGGCTGGCGCTATTACTTGAATAATTTTTTTTTTTTTTTTTTTTTTTACGTGGTGGTGGCGTGAACTTGATTGGTCCTGTGCAGAGCAGGGCGAGCAGGGCAGGGCTGGCGCTATTACTTCAAAATTTTTTTTTTTTTTTTTTTTTTTACGTGGTGGTGGCGTGAACTTGATTGGTACTGTGCAGGCAGGGCGAGCAGGGCAGGGCTGGCGCTATTACTTCAAAAATTTTTTTTTTTTTTTTTTTTTTTTTACGTGGTGGTGGCGTGAACTTGATTGGTCCTGTGCAGAGCAGGGCAGGGCTGGCGCTATTACTTGAATAATTTTTTTTTTTTTTTTTTTTTTTACGTGGTGGTGGCGTGAACTTGATTGGTCCTGTGCAGAGCAGGGCGAGCAGGGCAGGGCTGGCGCTATTACTTCAAAATTTTTTTTTTTTTTTTTTTTTTTACGTGGTGGTGGCGTGAACTTGATTGGTACTGTGCAGAGCAGGGCGAGCAGGGCAGGGCTGGCGCTATTACTTCAAAAATTTTTTTTTTTTTTTTTTACGTGGTGGTGGCGAGAACTTGATTGGTCCTGTGCAGAGCAGGGCGAGCAGGGCAGGGCTGGCGCTATTACTTCAAAATTTTTTTTTTTTTTTTTTTTTTTACGTGGTGGTGGCGTGAACTTGATTGGTACTGTGCAGAGCAGGGCAGGGCTGGCGCTATTACTTGAATAATTTTTTTTTTTATTTTTTTTTTACGTGGTGGTGGCGTGAACTTGATTGGTACTGTGCAGAGCAGGGCAGGGCTGGCGCTATTACTTGAATAATTTTTTTTTTACGTGGTGGTGGCGTGAACTTGATTGGTCCTGTGCAGAGCAGGGCGAGCAGGGCAGGGCTGGCGCTATTACTTCAAAATTTTTTTTTTTTTTTTTTTTTTACGTGGTGGTGGCGTGAACTTGATTGGTCCTGTGCAGAGCAGGGCAGGGCTGGCGCTATTACTTCAAATTTTTTTTTTTTTTTTTTTTTTTTACGTGGTGGTGGCGTGAACTTGATTGGTCCTGTGCAGAGCAGGGCAGGGCTGGCGCTATTACTTGAATAATTTTTTTTTTTTTTTTTTTTTTTACGTGGTGGTGGCGTGAACTTGATTGGTCCTGTGCAGAGCAGGGCGAGCAGGGCAGGGCTGGCGCTATTACTTCAAAAAATTTTTTTTTTTTTTTACGTGGTGGTGGCGTGAACTTGATTGGTCCTGTGCAGAGCAGGGCGAGCAGGGCAGGGCTGGCGCTATTACTTCAAAAAATTTTTTTTTTTTTTTTTTTTTACGTGGTGGTGGCGTGAACTTGATTGGTCCTGTGCAGAGCAGGGCGAGCAGGGCAGGGCTGGCGCTATTACTTCAAAAATTTTTTTTTTTTTTTTTTTTTTTACATGGTGGTGGCGTGAACTTGATTGGTACTGTGCAGAGCAGGGCGAGCAGGGCAGGGCTGGCGCTATTACTTCAAAAATTTTTTTTTTTTTTTTTTTTTACGTGGTGGTGGCGTGAACTTGATTGGTCCTGTGCAGAGCAGGGCGAGCAGGGCAGGGCTGGCGCTATTACTTCAAAAATTTTTTTTTTTTTTTTTTTACGTGGTGGTGGCGTGAACTTGATTGGTACTGTGCAGAGCAGGGCAGGGCTGGCGCTATTACTTGAATAATTTTTTTTTTTTTTTTTTTTTTACGTGGTGGTGGCGTGAACTTGATTGGTCCTGTGCAGAGCAGGGCGAGCAGGGCAGGGCTGGCGCTATTACTTCAAAAATTTTTTTTTTTTTTTTTTTTTTTACGTGGTGGTGGCGTGAACTTGATTGGTCCTGTGCAGAGCAGGGCGAGCAGGGCAGGGCTGGCGCTATTACTTCAAAAACTTTTTTTTTTTTTTTTTTTTTTTTACGTGGTGGTGGCGTGAACTTGATTGGTCCTGTGCAGAGCAGGGCGAGCAGGGCAGGGCTGGCGCTATTACTTGAATAATTTTTTTTTTTTTTTTTTTTTTTACGTGGTGGTGGCGTGAACTTGATTGGTCCTGTGCAGAGCAGGGCGAGCAGGGCAGGGCTGGCGCTATTACTTCAAAATTTTTTTTTTTTTTTTTTTTTTTTTACGTGGTGGTGGCGTGAACTTGATTGGTACTGTGCAGAGCAGGGCAGGGCTGGCGCTATTACTTGAATAATTTTTTTTTTTTTTTTTTTTTTACGTGGTGGTGGCGTGAACTTGATTGGTCCTGTGCAGAGCAGGGCAGGGCTGGCGCTATTACTTGAATAATTATTTTTTTTTTTTTTTTTTTACGTGGTGGTGGCGTGAACTTGATTGGTCCTGTGCAGAGCAGGGCAGGGCTGGCGCTATTACTTGAATAATTTTTTTTTTTTTTTTACGTAGTGGTGGCGTGAACTTGATTGGTCCTGTGCAGAGCAGGGCGAGCAGGGCAGGGCTGGCGCTATTACTTCAAAAAATTTTTTTTTTTTTTTTTTTTTTTACGTGGTGGTGGCGTGAACTTGATTGGTCCTGTGCAGAGCAGGGCGAGCAGGGCAGGGCTGGCGCTATTACTTGAATAATTTATTTATTTTTTTTTACGTGGTGGTGGCGTGAACTTGATTGGTCCTGTGCAGAGCAGGGCAGGGCTGGCGCTATTACTTGAATAATTTTTTTTTTTTTTTTTTTTTACGTGGTGGTGGCGTGAACTTGATTGGTCCTGTGCAGAGCAGGGCGAGCAGGGCAGGGCTGGCGCTATTACTTCAAAAATTTTTTTTTTTTTTTTTTTTTTACGTGGTGGTGGCGTGAACTTGATTGGTCCTGTGCAGAGCAGGGCGAGCAGGGCAGGGCTGGCGCTATTCAAAATTTTTTTTTTTTTTTTTTTTTTTACGTGTGGTGGCGTGAACTTGATTGGTCCTGTGCAGAGCAGGGCGAGCAGGGCAGGGCTGGCGCTATTACTTCAAAAATTTTTTTTTTTTTTTTTTTTTTTTACGTGGTGGTGGCGTGAACTTGATTGGTCCTGTGCAGAGCAGAGCGAGCAGGGCAGGGCTGGCGCTATTACTTCAAAAAATTTTTTTTTTTTTTTTTTTTTTACGTGGTGGTGGCGTGAACTTGATTGGTCCTGTGCAGAGCAGGGCGAGCAGGGCAGGGCTGGCGCTATTACTTGAATAATTTTTTTTTTTTTTTTTTTTTTTACGTGGTGGTGGCGTGAACTTGATTGGTCCTGTGCAGAGCAGGGCGAGCAGGGCAGGGCTGGCGCTATTACTTCAAAAATTTTTTTTTTTTTTTTTTTTTTTACGTGGTGGTGGCGTGAACTTGATTGGTACTGTGCAGAGCAGGGCAGGGCTGGCGCTATTAATTGAATAATTTTTTTTTTTTTTTTTTTTACGTGGTGGTGGCGTGAACTTGATTGGTCCTGTGCAGAGCAGGGCGAGCTGGGCAGGGCTGGCGCTATTACTTGAATAATTTTTTTTTTTTTTTTTTTTTTTTACGTGGTGGTGGCGTGAACTTGATTGGTCCTGTGCAGAGCAGGGCGAGCAGGGCAGGGCTGGCGCTATTACTTCAAAAATTTTTTTTTTTTTTTTTTTTTTTTACTTGGTGGTGGCGTGAACTTGATTGGTACTGTGCAGAGCAGGGCAGGGCTGGCGCTATTACTTCAAAATTTTTTTTTTTTTTTTTTTTTTTTTACGTGGTGGTGGCGTGAACTTGATTGGTCCTGTGCAGAGCAGGGCAGGGCTGGCGCTATTAATTGAATAATTTTTATTATTTTTTTTTATGTGGTGGTTGCGTGAACTTGATTGGTCCTTTGCAGAGCAGGGCGAGCAGGGCAGGGCTGGCGCTATTACTTCAAAAATATATATATTTTTTTTTTTTTACGTGGTGGTGGCGTGAACTTGATTGGTACTGTACAGAGCAGGGCAGGGCTGGCGCTATTACTTGAATAATTTTTTTTTTTTTTTTTTTTTTACGTGGTGGTGGCGTGAACTTGATTGGTCCTGTGCAGAGCAGGGCGAGCAGGGCAGGGCTGGCGCTATTACTTCAAAAAATTTTTTTTTTTTTTTTTTTTTACGTGGTGGTGGCGTGAACTTGATTGGTCCTGTGCAGAGCAGGGCGAGCAGGGCAGGGCTGGCGCTATTACTTCAAAAATGTTTTTTTTTTTTTTTTTTTACGTGGTGGTGGCGTGAACTTGATTGGTCCTGTGCAGAGCAGGGCAGGGCTGGCGCTATTACTTCAAAAATTTTTTTTTTTTTTTTTTTTTTTACGTGGTGGTGGCGTGAACTTGATTGGTACTGTGCAGAGCAGGGCAGGGCTGGCGCTATTACTTGAATAATTTTTTTTTTTTTTTTTTTTTTACGTGGTGGTGGCGTGAACTTGATTGGTACTGTACAGAGCAGGGCAGGGCTGGCGCTATTACTTGAATAATTTTTTTTTTTTTTTTTTTTTTTACGTGGTGGTGGCGTGAACTTGATTGGTCCTGTGCAGAGCAGGGCGAGCAGGGCAGGGCTGGCGCTATTACTTCAAAAATTTTTTTTTTTTTTTTTTTTTTACGTGGTGGTGGCGTGAACTTGATTGGTCCTGTGCAGAGCAGGGCGAGCAGGGCAGGGCTGGCGCTATTACTTCAAAAATGTTTTTTTTTTTTTTTTTTTTACGTGGTGGTGGCGTGAACTTGATTGGTCCTGTGCAGAGCAGGGCGAGCAGGGCAGGGCTGGCGCTATTACTTCAAAAATTTTTTTTTTTTTTTTTTTTTTTACGTGGTGGTGGCGTGAACTTGATTGGTACTGTG
Source organism: Acipenser ruthenus (assembly GCF_902713425.1). Classification (NCBI taxonomy): domain Eukaryota; kingdom Metazoa; phylum Chordata; class Actinopteri; order Acipenseriformes; family Acipenseridae; genus Acipenser; species Acipenser ruthenus. The sequence goes on along the minus strand of NC_081202.1, from coordinate 236,910 downwards.
CAGAGCAGGGCAGGGCTGGCGCTATTACTTGAATAATTTTTTTTTTTTTTTTTTTTACGTGGTGGTGGCGTGAACTTGATTGGTCCTGTGCAGAGCAGGGCGAGCAGGGCAGGGCTGGCGCTATTACTTCAAAAATTTTTTTTTTTTTTTTTTTTTTTACGTGGTGGTGGCGTGAACTTGATTGGTCCTGTGCAGAGCAGGGCGAGCAGGGCAGGGCTGGCGCTATTACTTCAAAATTTTTTTTTTTTTTTTTTTTTTACGTGGTGGTGGCGTGAACTTGATTGGTCCTGTGCAGAGCAGGGCGAGCAGGGCGAGCTGGGCAGGGCTGGCGCTATTCAAAATTTTTTTATTTTTTTTTTTTTTTACGTGGTGGTGGCGTGAACTTGATTGGTACTGTGCAGAGCAGGGCAGGGCTGGCGCTATTACTTGAATAATTTTTTTTTTTTTTTTTTTTTTTACGTGGTGGTGGCGTGAACTTGATTGGTCCTGTGCAGAGCAGGGCGAGCAGGGCAGGGCTGGCGCTATTACTTCAAAAATTTTTTTTTTTTTTTTTTTTTTACGTGGTGGTGGCGTGAACTTGATTGGTCCTGTGCGAGCAGGGCGAGCAGGGCGAGCTGGGCAGGGCTGGCGCTATTCAAAATTTTTTTTTTTTTTTTTTTTTTAACGTGGTGGTGGCGTGAACTTGATTGGTCCTGTGCAGAGGGCAGGGCTGGCGCTATTACTTGAATATATATATATTGTTTTTTTACGTGGTGGTGGCGTGAACTTGATTGGTCCTGTGCAGAGCAGGGCAGGGCTGGCGCTATTATTTGAATAATTTTTTTTTTTTTTTTTTTACGTGGTGGTGGCGTGAACTTGATTGGTACTGTGCAGAGCAGGGCGAGCAGGGCAGGGCTGGCGCTATTACTTGAATAATTTTTTTTTTTTTTTTTTTTTTTACGTGGTGGTGGCGTGAACTTGATTGGTCCTGTGCAGAGCAGGGCGAGCAGGGCAGGGCTGGCGCTATTACTTCAAAAATTTTTTATTTTTTTTTTTTTTTTACGTGGTGGTGGCGTGAACTTGATTGGTCCTGTGCAGAGCAGGGCGAGCAGGGCAGGGCTGGCGCTATTACTTCAAAATTTTTTTTTTTTTTTTTTTTTTTTTACGTGGTGGTGGCGTGAACTTGATTGGTCCTGTGCAGAGCAGGGCGAGCAGGGCAGGGCTGGCGCTATTACTTCAAAATTTTTTTTTTTTTTTTTTTTTTTTACGTGGTGGTGGCGTGAACTTGATTGGTCCTGTGCAGAGCAGGGCGAGCAGGGCAGGGCTGGCGCTATTCAAAAATTTTTTTTTTTTTTTTTTTTTTTACGTGGTGGTGGCGTGAACTTGATTGGTACTGTGCAGAGCAGGGCAAGGCTGGCGCTATTACTTCAAAAATTTTTTTTTTTTTTTTTTTTTACGTGGTGGTGGCGTGAACTTGATTGGTCCTGTGCAGAGCAGGGCGAGCAGGGCAGGGCTGGCGCTATTCAAAATTTTTTTTTTTTTTTTTTTTTTACGTGGTGGTGGCGTGAACTTGATTGGTCCTGTGCAGAGCAGGGCGAGCAGGGCAGGGCTGGCGCTATTACTCCAAAATTTTTTTTTTTTTTTTTTTTTTTACGTGGTGGTGGCGTGAACTTGATTGGTCCTGTGCAGAGCAGGGCGAGCAGGGCAGGGCTGGCGCTATTACTTCAAAATTTTTTTTTTTTTTTTTTTTTTTTTACGTGGTGGTGGCGTGAACTTGATTGGTACTGTGCAGAGCAGGGCAGGGCTGGCGCTATTACTTCAAAAATTTTTTTTTTTTTTTTTACGTGGTGGTGGCGTGAACTTGATTGGTCCTGTGCAGAGCAGGGCGAGCAGGGCAGGGCTGGCGCTATTACTTCAAAAATTTTTTTTTTTTTTTTTTTTTTTACGTGGTGGTGGCGTGAACTTGATTGGTCCTGTGCAGAGCAGGGCGAGCAGGGCAGGGCTGGCGCTATTACTTCAAAAATTTTTTTTTTTTTTTTTTTTTTACGTGGTGGTGGCGTGAACTTGATTGGTCCTGTGCAGAGCAGGGCGAGCAGGGCAGGGCTGGCGCTATTATTTGAATAATTTTTTTTTTTTTTTTTTTTTTACGTGGTGGTGACGTGAACTTGATTGGTCCTGTGCAGAGCAGGGCAGGGCTGGCGCTATTAATTGAATAATTTTTTTTTTTTTTTTACGTGGTGGTGGCGTGAACTTGATTGGTCCTGTGCAGAGCAGGGCAGGGCTGGCGCTATTACTTGAATAATTTTTTTTTTTTTACGTGGTGGTGGCGTGAAATTGATTGGTCCTGTGCAGAGCAGGGCAGAGCAGGGCAGAGCAGGGCAGGGCTGGCGCTATTAATTGAATAATTTTTTTTTTTTTTTTTTACGTGGTGGTGGCGTGAACTTGATTGGTCCTGTGCAGAGCAGGGCGAGCAGGGCAGGGCTGGCGCTATTAATTGAATAATTTTTTTTTTTTTTTTTTACGTGGTGGTGGCGTGAACTTGATTGGTCCTGTGCAGAGCAGGGCAGGGCTGGCGCTATTACTTGAATCATTTTATTTTTTTTTTTTTTTTTTTTACGTGGTGGTGGCGTGAACTTGATTGGTCCTGTGCAGAGCAGGGCAGGGCTGGCGCTATTAATTGAATAATTTTTTTTTTTTTTTTTTTTTTTATGTGGTGGTGGCGTGAACTTGATTGGTCCTGTGTAGAGCAGGGCAGGGCTGGCGCTATTACTTGAATAATTTTTTTTTTTTTTTTACGTGGTGGTGGCGTGAACTTGATTGGTCCTGTGCAGAGCAGGGCGAGCAGGGCAGGGCTGGCGCTATTACTTCAAAAATTTTTTTTTTTTTTTTTTTTTTTACGTGGTGGTGGCGTGAACTTGATTGGTCCTGTGCAGAGCAGGGCGAGCAGGGCAGGGCTGGCGCTATTACTTCAAAAATTTTTTTTTTTTTTTTTTTTTTACGTGGTGGTGGCGTGAACTTGATTGGTCCTGTGCAGAGCAGGGCGAGCAGGGCAGGGCTGGCGCTATTATTTGAATAATTTTTTTTTTTTTTTTTTTTTTACGTGGTGGTGACGTGAACTTGATTGGTCCTGTGCAGAGCAGGGCAAGGCTGGCGCTATTAATTGAATAATTTTTTTTTTTTTTTTACGTGGTGGTGGCGTGAACTTGATTGGTCCTGTGCAGAGCAGGGCAGGGCTGGCGCTATTACTTGAATAATTTTTTTTTTTTTACGTGGTGGTGGCGTGAAATTGATTGGTCCTGTGCAGAGCAGGGCAGAGCAGGGCAGAGCAGGGCAGGGCTGGCGCTATTAATTGAATAATTTTTTTTTTTTTTTTTTACGTGGTGGTGGCGTGAACTTGATTGGTCCTGTGCAGAGCAGGGCGAGCAGGGCAGGGCTGGCGCTATTAATTGAATAATTTTTTTTTTTTTTTTTTACGTGGTGGTGGCGTGAACTTGATTGGTCCTGTGCAGAGCAGGGCAGGGCTGGCGCTATTACTTGAATCATTTTATTTTTTTTTTTTTTTTTTTTACGTGGTGGTGGCGTGAACTTGATTGGTCCTGTGCAGAGCAGGGCGGGCTGGCGCTATTAATTGAATTTTTTTTTTTTTTTTTTACGTGGTGGTGGCGTGAACTTGATTGGTCCTGTGTAGAGCAGGGCAGGGCTGGCGCTATTACTTGAATAATTTTTTTTTTTTTTTTACGTGGTGGTGGCGTGAACTTGATTGGTCCTGTGCAGAGCAGGGCGAGCAGGGCAGGGCTGGCGCTATTACTTCAAAAATTTTTTTTGTTTGTTTTTTTTTAAGTGGTGGTGGCGTGAACTTGATTGGTCCTGTGCAGAGCAGGGCGAGCAGGGCAGGGCTGGCGCTATTACTTCAAAAATTTTTTTTTTTTTTTTTTTTTTTTACGTGGTGGTGGCGTGAACTTGATTGATCCTGTGCAGAGCAGGGCGAGCAGGGCAGGGCGCTATTACTTCAAAATTTTTTTTTTTTTTATTTTTTTTTACGTGGTGGTGGCGTGAACTTGATTGGTCCTGTGCAGAGCAGGGCGAGCAGGGCAGGGCTGGCGCTATTACTTCAAAAAATTTTTTTTTTTTTTTTTTTTTTTACGTGGTGGTGGCGTGAACTTGATTGGTCCTGTGCAGAGCAGGGCGAGCAGGGCAGGGCTGGCGCTATTACTTCAAAATTTTTTTTTTTTTTTTTTTTTTTTACGTGGTGGTGGCGTGAACTTGATTGGTCCTGTGCAGAGCAGGGCGAGCAGGGCAGGGCTGGCGCTATTACTTCAAAAAAATTTTTTTTTTTTTTTTTTTTACGTGGTGGTGGCGTGAACTTGATTGGTCCTGTGCAGAGCAGGGCGAGCAGGGCAGGGCTGGCGCTATTACTTCAAAAATTTTTTTTTTTTTTTTTTTTTATGTGGTGGTGGCGTGAACTTGATTGGTCCTTTGCAGAGCAGAGCAGAGCAGGGCAGGGCTGGTGATATTACTTGAATAATTTTTTTTTTTTTTTTTTTTTTTACGTGGTGGTGACGTGAACTTGATTGGTCCTGTGCAGAGCAGGGCAGAGCAGGGCAGGGCTGGTGGTATTACTTGAATAATTTTTTTTTTTTTTTTACGTGGTGGTGGCGTGAACTTGATTGGTCCTGTGCAGAGCAGGGCAGGGCTGGCGCTATTAATTGAATAATTTTTTTTTTTTTTTTTACGTGGTGGTGGCGTGAACTTGATTGGTCCTGTGCAGAGCAGGGCGAGCAGGGCAGGGCTGGCGCTATTCTTCAATAATTTTTTTTTTTTTTTTTTTACGTGGTGGTGACGTGAACTTGATTGGTCCTGTGCAGAGCAGGGCAGGGCTGGCGCTATTACTTGAATAATTTCTTTTTTTTTTTTTTTTTTTTACGTGGTGGTGGCGTGAACTTGATTGGTCCTGTGCAGAGCAGGGCAGAGCAGGGCAGGGCTGGTGCTGTTGAATAATTTTTTTTTTTTTTTTTTTTTTTACGTTGTGGTGGCGTGAACTTGATTGGTCCTGTGCAGAGCAGGGCAGGGCTGGCACTATTACTTGAATAATTTTTTTTTTTTTTTTTTTTTTTTTTACGTGGTGGTGGCGTGAACTTGATTGGTCCTGTGCAGAGCAGGGCGAGCAGGGCAGGGCTGGCGCTATTACTTGAATAATTTTTTTTTTTTTTTTTTTACGTGGTGGTGGCGTGAACTTGATTGGTCCTATGCAGAGCAGGGCAGTGCTGGCGCTATTAATTGAATAATTTTTTTTTTTTTTTTTTTTTTACGTGGTTTTGGCGTGAACTTTATTGGTCCTGTGCAGAGCAGGGCGAGCAGGGCAGGGCTGGCGCTATTACTTGAATAATTTTTTTTTTTTTTTTACGTGGTGGTGGCGTGAACTTGATTGGTCCTGTGCAGAGCAGGGCAGGGCTGGCGCTATTACTTGAAAATTTTTTTTTTTTTTTTTTTTTTTACGTGGTGGTGGCGTGAACTTGATTGGTCCTGTGCAGAGCAGGGCACGGCTGGCGCTATTAATTGAATATTTTTTTTTTTTTTTTTTTTTTACGTGGTGGTGGCGTGAACTTGATTGGTACTGTGCAGAGCAGGGCAGGGCTGGCGCTATTACTTGAATAATTTTTTTTTTTTTTTTTTAAGTGGTGGTGGCGTGAACTTGATTGGTCCTGTGCAGAGCAGGGCAGGGCTGGCGCTATTACTTGAATATTTTTTTTTTTTTTTTTTTTTTTACGTGGTGGTGGCGTGAACTTGATTGGTCCTGTGCAGAGCAGGGCACGGCTGGCGCTATTAATTGAATATTTTTTTTTTTTTTTTTTTTTTACGTGGTGGTGGCGTGAACTTGATTGGTCCTGTGCAGAGCAGGGCAGGGCTGGCGCTATTACTTGAATAATTTTTTTTTTTTTTTTTTTTTTTTTTACGTGGTGGTGGCGTGAACTTGATTGGTCCTGTGCAGAGCAGGGCAGGACTGGCGCTATTACTTGAATAATTTTTTTTTTTTTTTTTTTTTTTTTTTTACGTGGTGATGGCATGAAATTGATTGGTCCTGTGCAGAGCAGGGCAGAGCAGGGCAGAGCAGGGCAGGGCTGGTGCTATTACTTGAATAATTTTTTTTTTTTTTTTTTTTTTTACGTGGTGGTGGCGTGAAATTGCTTGGTCCTGTGCAGAGCAGGGCAGAGCAGGGCAGGGCTGGTGCTATTACTTGAATAATTATTATTATTTTTTTTTTTTTTTACGTGGTGGTGGCGTGAACTTGATTGGTCCTGTGCAGAGCAGGGCGAGCAGGGCAGGGCTGGTGCTATTACTTGAATAATTTTTTTTTTTTTTTTTTTTTTATGTGGTGGTGGCGTGAACTTGATTGGTCCTGTGCAGAGCAGGGCAGGGCTGGTGCTATTACTTGAATAATTTTTTTTTTTTTTTTTTTACGTGGTGGTGGCGTGAACTTGATTGGTCCTGTGTAGAGCAGGGCAGGGCTGGCGCTATTACTTGAATAATTTTTTTTTTTTTTTTTTTTTTATGTGGTGGTGGCGTGAACTTGATTGGTCCTGTGCAGAGCAGGGCAGGGCTGGTGCTATTACTTGAATAATTTTTTTTTTTTTTTTTTACGTGGTGGTGGCGTGAACTTGATTGGTCCTGTGTAGAGCAGGGCAGGGCAGGCGCTATTACTTGAATAATTTTTTTTTTTTTTTTTTTTTTATGTGGTGGTGGCGTGAACTTGATTGGTCCTGTGCAGAGCAGGGCAGGGCTGGTGCTATTACTTGAATAATTTTTTTTTTTTTTTTTTTACGTGGTGGTGGCGTGAACTTGATTGGTCCTGTGTAGAGCAGGGCAGGGCAGGCGCTATTACTTGAATAATTTTTTTTTTTTTTTTTTTTTTTTTACGTGGTGGTGGCGTGAACTTGATTGGTCCTGTGCAGAGCAGGGCAGGGCTGGCGCTATTAATTGAATAATTTATTTTTTATTTTTATTTTTTACGTGGTGGTGGCGTGAACTTGATTGGTCCTGTGCAGAGCAGGGCAGGGCTGGCGCTATTACTTGAATCATTTTTTTTTTTTTTTTTTTTTTTTTTTACGTGGTGGTGGCGTGAACTTGATTGGTCCTGTGCAGAGCAGGGCAGGGCTGGCGCTATTAATTGAATTTTTTTTTTTTTTTTTTTTTTTTACGTGGTGGTGGCGTGAACTTGATTGGTCCTGTGTAGAGCAGGGCAGGGCTGGCGCTATTACTTGAATAATTTTTTTTTTTTTTTTTACGTGGTGGTGGCGTGAACTTGATTGGTCCTGTGCAGAGCAGGGCAGGGCTGGCGCTATTAATTGAATAATTTTTTAATTTTTTTTTACGTGGTGGTGGCGTGAACTTGATTGGTCCTGTGCAGAGCAGGGCGAGCAGGGCAGGGCTGGCGCTATTACTTCAATATTTTTTTTTTTTTTGTGGTGGTGGCGTGAATTTGATTGGTCCTGTGCAGAGCAGGGCAGGGCTTTCACTATTAGTTGAATAATTTTTTTTTTTTTTTTTTTTTTTAACGTGGTGGTGGCGTGAACTTGATTGGTCCTGTGCAGAGCAGGGCAGGGCTGGCGCTATTAATTGAATAATTTTTTTTTTTTTTTTTATGTGGTGGTGGCGTGAACTTGATTGGTCCTGTGCAGAGCAGGGCATGGTTGGCGCTATTACTTGAATAATTTTTTTTTTTTTTTTTTTTACGTGGTGGTGGCGTGAACTTGATTGGTCCTGTGCAGAGCAGGGCAGGGCTGGCGCTATTAATTGAATAATTTTTATTATTTTTTTTTATGTGGTGGTTGCGTGAACTTGATTGGTCCTTTGCAGAGCAGGGCGAGCAGGGCAGGGCTGGCGCTATTACTTCAAAAATTTTTTTTTTTTTTTTTTTTTTACGTGGTGGTGTCGTGAACTTGATTGGTCCTGTGCAGAGCAGGGCGAGCAGGGCAGGGCTGGCGCTATTACTTCAAAATTTTTTTTTTTTTTTTTTTTTTTATGTGGTGGTGGCGTGAACTTGATTGGTACTGTGCAGAGCAGGGCATGGTTGGCGCTATTACTTGAATAATTTTTTTTTTTTTTTTTTTTACGTGGTGGTGGCGTGAACTTGATTGGTCCTGTGAGCAGGGCAGGGCTGGCGCTATTAATTGAATAATTTTTATTATTTTTTTTTATGTGGTGGTTGCGTGAACTTGATTGGTCCTTTGCAGAGCAGGGCGAGCAGGGCAGGGCTGGCGCTATTACTTCAAAAATTTTTTTTTTTTTTTTTTTTTTACGTGGTGGTGTCGTGAACTTGATTGGTCCTGTGCAGAGCAGGGCGAGCAGGGCAGGGCTGGCGCTATTACTTCAAAATTTTTTTTTTTTTTTTTTTTTTTACGTGGTGGTGTCGTGAACTTGATTGGTCCTGTGCAGAGCAGGGCGAGCAGGGCAGGGCTGGCGCTATTACTTCAAAAATATTTTTTTTTTTTTTTTTTATGTGGTGGTGGCGTGAACTTGATTGGTCCTGTGCAGAGCAGGGCAGGGCTGGCGCTATTAATTGAATAATTTTTATTATTTTTTTTTATGTGGTGGTTGCGTGAACTTGATTGGTCCTTTGCAGAGCAGGGCGAGCAGGGCAGGGCTGGCGCTATTACTTCAAAAATATATATATTTTTTTTTTTTATGTGGTGGTGGCGTGAACTTGATTGGTACTGTGCAGAGCAGGGCAGGGCTGGCGCTATTACTTCAAAAAATTTTTTTTTTTTTTTTTTACGTGGTGGTGGCGTGAACTTGATTGGTACTGTGCAGAGCAGGGCAGGGCTGGCGCTATTACTTGAATAATTTTTTTTTTTTTTTTTTTTTTTTATGTGGTGGTGGCGTGAACTTGATTGGTACTGTGCAGAGCAGGGCAGGGCTGGCGCTATTACTTGAATAATTTTTTTTTTTTTTTTTTTTTTTTACGTGGTGGTGGCGTGAACTTGATTGGTCCTGTGCAGAGCAGGGCGAGCAGGGCAGGGCTGGCGCTATTACTTCAAAAATTTTTTTTTTTTTTTTTTTTTTTACGTGGTGGTGGCGTGAACTTGATTGATCCTGTGCAGAGCAGGGCGAGCAGGGCAGGGCTGGCGCTATTACTTCAAAAATTTTTTTTTTTTTTTTTTTTTTTACGTGGTGGTGGCGTGAACTTGATTGGTCCTGTGCAGAGCAGGGCAAGCAGGGCAGGGCTGGCGCTATTACTTCAAAAATTTTTTTTTTTTTTTTTTTTTTACGTGGTGGTGGCGTGAACTTGATTGGTAGTGCAGAGCAGGGCAGGGCTGGCGCTATTACTTGAATAATTTTTTTTTTTTTTTTTTTTTACATGGTGGTGGCGTGAACTTGATTGGTCCTGTGCAGAGCAGGGCGAGCAGGGCAGGGCTGGCGCTATTACTTCAAAAATTTTTTTTTTTTTTTTTTTTTTACGTGGTGGTGGCGTGAACTTGATTGGTCCTGTGCAGAGCAGGGCGAGCAGGGCAGGGCTGGCGCTATTACTTGAATAATTTTTTTTTTTTTTTTTTTTTTACGTGGTGGTGACGTGAACTTGATTGGTCCTGTGCAGAGCAGGGCAGAGCAGGGCAGGGCTGGTGGTATTAATTGAATAATTTTTTTTTTTTTTTTACGTGGTGGTGGCGTGAACTTGATTGGTCCTGTGCAGAGCAGGTGCAGGGCTGGCGCTATTACTTGAATAATTTTTTTTTTTTTTTTTTTTTTTACGTGGTGGTGGCGTGAACTTGATTGGTCCTGTGCAGAGCAGGGCGAGCAGGGCAGGGCTGGCGCTATTACTTCAAATTTTTTTTTTTTTTTTTTTTTTACGTGGTGGTAGCGTGAACTTGATTGGTCCTGTGCAGAGCAGGGCGAGCAGGGCAGGGCTGGCGCTATTAATTGAATAATTTTTTTTTTTTTTACGTGGTGGTGGCGTGAACTTGATTGGTCCTGTGCAGAGCAGGGCAGGGCTGGCGCTATTACTTGAATAATTTTTTTTTTTTACGTGGTGGTGGCGTGAACTTGATTGGTCCTGTGCAGAGCAGGGCAGGGCTGGCGCTATGACTTGAATAATTATTTTTTTTTTTTTACGTGGTGGTGGCGTGAACTTGATTGGTCCTGTGCAGAGCAGGGCAGAGCAGGGCAGGGCTGGCGTTATTACTTGAATAATTTTTTTTTTTTTTTTTTTTTACGTGGTGGTGGCGTGAACTTGATTGGTCCTGTGCAGAGCAGGGCAGGGCTGGCGCTATTAATTTAATAATTTTTTTTTTTTTTTTTTACGTGGTGGTGGCGTGAACTTGATTGGTCCTGTGCAGAGCAGGGCAGGGCTGGCGCTATTACTTGAATAATCTTTTTTTTTTTTTTGTACGTGGTGGTGGCGTGAACTTGATTGGTCCGTGCAGAGCAGGGCAGGGCTGGCGCTATTACTTGAATAATTTTTTTTTTTTTTTTACGTGGTGGTGGCGTGAACTTGATTGGTCCTGTGCAGAGCAGGGCGAGCAGGGCAGGGCTGGCACTATAACTTCAATAATTTTTTTTTTTTTTTTTTTTACGTGGTGGTGGCGTGAACTAGATTGGTCCTGTGCAGAGCAGGGCAGAGCAGGGCAGGGCTGGTGCTATTACTTGAATAATTTTTTTTTTTTTTTTTTTTTACGTGGTGGTGGCGTGAACTTGATTGGTCCTGTGCAGAGCAGGGCAGGGCTGGCGCTATTACTTGAATAATTTTTTTTTTTTTACGTGGTGGTGGCGTGAACTTGATTGGTCCTGTGCAGAGCAGGGCGAGCAGGGCAGGGCTGGCGCTATTAATTGAATAATTTTTTTTTTTTTTACGTGGTGGTGGCGTGAACTTGATTGGTCCTGTGCAGAGCAGGGCAGGGCTGGCGCTATTACTTGAATAATTTTTTTTTTTTACGTGGTGGTGGCGTGAACTTGATTGGTCCTGTGCAGAGCAGGGCAGGGCTGGCGCTATGACTTGAATAATTTTTTTTTTTTTTTTTTTTACGTGGTGGTGGCGTGAACTTGATTGGTCCTGTGCAGAGCAGGGCAGGGCTGGCGCTATTAATTTAATAATTTTTTTTTTTTTTTTTTACGTGGTGGTGGCGTGAACTTGATTGGTCCTGTGCAGAGCAGGGCAGGGCTGGCGCTATTACTTGAATAATCTTTTTTTTTTTTTTGTACGTGGTGGTGGCGTGAACTTGATTGGTCCGTGCAGAGCAGGGCAGGGCTGGCGCTATTACTTGAATAATTTTTTTTTTTTTTTTACGTGGTGGTGGCGTGAACTTGATTGGTCCTGTGCAGAGCAGGGCGAGCAGGGCAGGGCTGGCACTATAACTTCAATAATTTTTTTTTTTTTTTTTTTTACGTGGTGGTGGCGTGAACTAGATTGGTCCTGTGCAGAGCAGGGCAGAGCAGGGCAGGGCTGGTGCTATTACTTGAATAATTTTTTTTTTTTTTTTTTTTTACGTGGTGGTGGCGTGAACTTGATTGGTCCTGTGCAGAGCAGGGCAGGGCTGGCGCTATTACTTGAATAATTTTTTTTTTTTTACGTGGTGGTGGCGTGAACTTGATTGGTCCTGTGCAGAGCAGGGCAGGGCTGGCGCTATTACTTGAATAATTTTTTTTTTTTTTTTTTTTTTTTACGTGGTGGTGGCGTGAACTTGATTGGTCCTGTGCAGAGCAGGGCGAGCAGGGCAGGGCTGGCGCTATTACTTCAAAAATTTTTTTTTTTTTTTTTTGTTTTACGTGGTGGTGGCGTGAACTTGATTGGTCCTGTGCAGAGCAGGGCGAGCAGGGCAGGGCTGGCGCTATTACTTCAAAATTTTTTTTTTTTTTTTTTTTTTTACGTGGTGGTGGCGTGAACTTGATTGGTCCTGTGCAGAGCAGGGCGAGCAGGGCAGGGCTGGCGCTATTACTTCAAAATTTTTTTTTTTTTTTTTTTTTTTACGTGGTGGTGGCGTGAACTTGATTGGTCCTGTGCAGAGCAGGGCGAGCAGGGCAGGGCTGGCGCTATTACTTCAAAATTTTTTTTTTTTTTTTTTTTTTTTACGTGGTGGTGGCGTGAACTTGATTGGTCCTGTGCAGAGCAGGGCGAGCAGGGCAGGGCTGGCGCTATTACTTCAAAATTTTTTTTTTTTTACGTGGTGGTGGCGTGAACTTGATTGGTCCTGTGCAGAGCAGGGCAGAGCAGGGCAGGGCTGGTGATATTAATTGAATAATTTTTTTTTTTTTTTTACGTGGTGGTGGCGTGAACTTGATTGGTCCTGTGCAGAGCAGGTGCAGGGCTGGCGCTATTACTTGAATAATTTTTTTTTTTTTTTTTTTTTTTACGTGGTGGTGGCGTGAACTTGATTGGTCCTGTGCAGAGCAGGGCGAGCAGGGCAGGGCTGGCGCTATTACTTCAAAATTTTTTTTTTTTTACGTGGTGGTGGCGTGAACTTGATTGGTCCTGTGCAGAGCAGGGCAGGGCTGGCGCTATGACTTGAATAATTTTTTTTTTTTTTTACGTGGTGGTGGCGTGAACTTGATTGGTCCTGTGCAGAGCAGGGCAGAGCAGGGCAGGGCTGGCGTTATTACTTGAATAATTTTTTTTTTTTTTTTTTTTTACGTGGTGGTGGCGTGAACTTGATTGGTCCTGTGCAGAGCAGGGCAGGGCTGGCGCTATTAATTTAATAATTTTTTTTTTTTTTTTTTACGTGGTGGTGGCGTGAACTTGATTGGTCCTGTGCAGAGCAGGGCAGGGCTGGCGCTATTACTTGAATAATCTTTTTTTTTTTTTTGTACGTGGTGGTGGCGTGAACTTGATTGGTCCGTGCAGAGCAGGGCAGGGCTGGCGCTATTACTTGAATAATTTTTTTTTTTTTTTTACGTGGTGGTGGCGTGAACTTGATTGGTCCTGTGCAGAGCAGGGCGAGCAGGGCAGGGCTGGCACTATAACTTCAATAATTTTTTTTTTTTTTTTTTTTACGTGGTGGTGGCGTGAACTAGATTGGTCCTGTGCAGAGCAGGGCAGAGCAGGGCAGGGCTGGTGCTATTACTTGAATAATTTTTTTTTTTTTTTTTTTTTACGTGGTGGTGGCGTGAACTTGATTGGTCCTGTGCAGAGCAGGGCAGGGCTGGCGCTATTACTTGAATAATTTTTTTTTTTTTACGTGGTGGTGGCGTGAACTTGATTGGTCCTGTGCAGAGCAGGGCAGGGCTGGCGCTATTACTTGAATAATTTTTTTTTTTTTTTTTTTTTTTTACGTGGTGGTGGCGTGAACTTGATTGGTCCTGTGCAGAGCAGGGCGAGCAGGGCAGGGCTGGCGCTATTACTTCAAAAATTTTTTTTTTTTTTTTTTGTTTTACGTGGTGGTGGCGTGAACTTGATTGGTCCTGTGCAGAGCAGGGCGAGCAGGGCAGGGCTGGCGCTATTACTTCAAAATTTTTTTTTTTTTTTTTTTTTTTACGTGGTGGTGGCGTGAACTTGATTGGTCCTGTGCAGAGCAGGGCGAGCAGGGCAGGGCTGGCGCTATTACTTCAAAATTTTTTTTTTTTTTTTTTTTTTTACGTGGTGGTGGCGTGAACTTGATTGGTCCTGTGCAGAGCAGGGCGAGCAGGGCAGGGCTGGCGCTATTACTTCAAAATTTTTTTTTTTTTTTTTTTTTTTACGTGGTGGTGGCGTGAACTTGATTGGTCCTGTGCAGAGCAGGGCGAGCAGGGCAGGGCTGGCGCTATTACTTAAAATTTTTTTTTTTTTTTTTTTTTTTTTTTTACGTGGTGGTGGCGTGAACTTGATTGGTCCTGTGCAGAGCAGGGCGAGCAGGGCAGGGCTGGCGGTATTACTTCAAAAATTTTTTTTTTTTTTTTTTTTTTTACGTGGTGGTGGCGTGAACTTGATTGGTCCTGTGCAGAGCAGGGCGAGCAGGGCAGGGCTGGCGTTATTACTTGAATCATTTTTTTTTTTTTTTTTTTTACGTGGTGGTGGCGTGAACTTGATTGGTCCTGTGCAGAGCAGGGCGAGCAGGGCGAGCAGGGCAGGGCTGGGGCTATTACTTGAATAATTTTTTTTTTTTTTTTTTTTTACGTGGTGGTGGCGTGAACTTGATTGGTCCTGTGCAGAGCAGGGCAGGGCTGGCGCTATTAATTTAATAATTTTTTTTTTTTTTTTTTTTTACGTGGTGGTGGCGTGAACTTGATTGGTCCTGTGCAGAGCAGGGCAGGGCTGGCGCTATTACTTGAATAATTTATTTTTTTTTTTTTTTTACGTGGTGGTGGCGTGAACTTGATTGGTCCTGTGCAGAGCAGGGCAGGGCTGGCGCTATTACTTGAATATTTTTTTTTTTACGTGGTGGTGGCGTGAACTTGATTGGTCCTGTGCAGAGCAGGGCGAGCAGGGCAGGGCTGGCGTTATTACTTGAATAATTTTTTTTTTTTTTTTTTTTACGTGGTGGTGGCGTGAACTTGATTGGTACTGTGCAGAGCAGGGCAGGGCTGGCGCTATTACTTGAATAATTTTTTTTTTTTTTTTTTTTTTACGTGGTGGTGGCGTGAACTTGATTGGTCCTGTGCAGAGCAGGGCGAGCAGGGCAGGGCTGGCGCTATTACTTCAAAAATTTTTTTATTTTTTTTTTTTTACGTGGTGGTGGCGTGAACTTGATTGGTCCTGTGCAGAGCAGGGCGAGCAGGGCAGGGCTGGCGCTATTACTTCAAAAATTTTTTTTTTTTTTTTTTTTTTTTTACGTGGTGGTGGCGTGAACTTGATTGGTCCTGTGCAGAGCAGGGCGAGCAGGGCGAGCAGGGCAGGGCTGGGGCTATTACTTGAATAATTTTTTTTTTTTTTTTTTTTTACGTGGTGGTGGCGTGAACTTGATTGGTCCTGTGCAGAGCAGGGCAGGGCTGGCGCTATTACTTGAATAATTTTTTTTTTTTTTTTTTTTACGTGGTGGTGGCGTGAACTTGATTGGTCCTGTGCAGAGCAGGGCAGGGCTGGCGCTATTAATTGAATAATTTTTTTTTTTACGTGGTGGTGGCGTGAACTTGATTGGTCCTGTGCAGAGCAGGGCGAGCAGGGCAGGGCTGGCGCTATTACTTCAAAAAAAATTTTTTATTTTTTTTTTTTTAAGTGGTGGTGGCGTGAACTTGATTGGTCCTGTTGAGAGCAGGGCGAGCAGGGCAGGGCTGGCGCTATTACTTCAAAATTTTTTTTTTTTTTTTTTTTTTTACGTGGTGGTGGCGTGAACTTGATTGGTCCTGTGCAGAGCAGGGCGAGCAGGGCAGGGCTGGCGCTATTACTTCAAAATTTTTTTTTTTTTTTTTTTTTTACGTGGTGGTGGCATGAACTTGATTGGTACTGTGCAGAGCAGGGCAGGGCTGGCGCTATTACTTGAATAATTTTTTTTTTTTTTTTTTTACGTGGTGGTGGCGTGAACTTGATTGGTCCTGTGCAGAGCAGGGCGAGCAGGGCGAGCAGGGCAGGGCTGGGGCTATTACTTGAATAATTTTTTTTTTTTTTTTTTTTTTTACGTGGTGGTGGCATGAACTTGATTGGTACTGTGCAGAGCAGGGCAGGGCTGGCGCTATTACTTGAATAATTTTTTTTTTTTTTTTTTTTTTACGTGGTGGTGGCGTGAACTTGATTGGTCCTGTGCAGAGCAGGGCAGAGCAGGGCAGGGCTGGCGCTATTACTTGAATAATTTTTTTTTTTTTTTTTTTACGTGGTGGTGGCGTGAACTTGATTGGTCCTGTGCAGAGCAGGGCGAGCAGGGCAGGGCTGGGGCTATTAATTGAATAATTTTTTTTTTTTTTTTTTTTTACGTGGTGGTGGCGTGAACTTGATTGGTCCTGTGCAGAGCAGGGCAGGGCTGGCGCTATTACTTGAATAATTTTATTTTTTTTTTTTTTTACGTGGTGGTGGCGTGAACTTGATTGGTCCTGTGCAGAGCAGGGCAGGGCTGGCGCTATTAATTGAATAATTTGTTTTTTTTACGTGGTGGTGGCGTGAACTTGATTGGTCCTGTGCAGAGCAGGGCAGGGCTGGCGCTATTAATTGAATATTTTTTTTTTTTTTTTTTTTTTACGTGGTGGTGGCGTGAACTTGATTGGTCCTGTGCAGAGCAGGGCAGGGCTGGCGCTATTACTTGAATAATTTTTTTTTTTTTTTTTTTTTTACGTGGTGGTGGCGTGAACTTGATTGGTCCTGTGCAGAGCAGGGCAGGGCTGGCGCTATTACTTGAATATTTTTTTTTTTACGTGGTGGTGGCGTGAACTTGATTGGTCCTGTGCAGAGCAGGGCATGGCTGGCGCTATTACTTGAATAATTTTTTTTTTTATTTTTTTTTTTTTTACGTGGTGGTGGCGTGAACTTGATTGGTCCTGTGCAGAGCAGGGCAGGGCTGGCGCTATTAATTGAATAATTTTTTTTTTTTTTTTTTTTACGTGGTGGTGGCTTGAACTTGATTGGTCCTGTGCAGAGCAGGGCAGGGCTGGCGCTATTACTTGAATAATTTTTTGTTTTTTTTTTTTTACGTGGTGGTGGCGTGAACTTGATTGGTCCTGTGCAGAGCAGGGCAGGGCTGGCGCTATTACTTGAATATTTTTTTTTTTACGTGGTGGTGGCGTGAACTTGATTGGTCCTGTGCAGAGCAGGGCAGGGCTGGCGCTATTACTTGAATAATTTTTTTTTTTTTTTTTTTTTTTTTACGTGGTGGTGGCGTGAACTTGATTGGTCCTGTGCAGAGCAGGGCAGGGCTGGCGCTATTACTTGAATAATTTTTTTTTTTTTTTTTTTTTTACGTGGTGGTGGCGTGAACTTGATTGGTCCTGTGTAGAGCAGGGCAGGGCTGGCGCTATTAATTGAATAATTTTTTTTTTTTTTTTTTTACGTGGTGGTGGCGTGAACTTGATTGGTCCTGTGCAGAGCAGGGCAGGGCTGGCGCTATTACTTGAATAATTTTTTTTTTTTTTTTTTTTTTACGTGGTGGTGGCGTGAACTTGATTGGTCCTGTGCAGAGCAGGGCAGAGCAGGGCAGGGCTGGTGCTATTACTTGAATCATTTTTTTTTTTTTTTATGTGGTGGTGGCGTGAACTTGATTGGTCCTGTGCAGAGCAGGGCAGGGCTGGCGCTATTAATTGAATAATTTTTTTTTTTTTTTTTTTTTACGTGGTGGTGGCGTGAACTTGATTGGTCCTGTGCAGAGCAGGGCAGGGCTGGCGCTATTACTTGAATAATTTTTTTTTTTTTTTTTTTTTTTTACGTGGTGGTGGCGTGAACTTGATTGGTCCTGTGCAGAGCAGGGCAGGGCTGGCGCAATTACTTGAATAATTTTTTTTTTTTTTTTTTTTACGTGGTGGTGGCGTGAACTTGATTGGTCCTGTGCAGAGCAGGGCAGGTCTGGCGCTATTACTTCAATAATTTTTTTTTTTTTTTTTTTTTTACGTGGTGGTGGCGTGAACTTGATTGGTCCTGTGCAGAGCAGGGCAGGGCTGGCGCTATTACTTGAATAATTTTTTTTTTTTTTACGTGGTGGTGGCGTGAACTTGATTGGTCCTGTGCAGAGCAGGGCAGGGCTGGCGCTATTACTTGAATAATTTTTTTTTTTTTTTTTTTTTACGTGGTGGTGGCGTGAACTTGATTGGTCCTGTGCAGAGCAGTGCAGGGCTGGCGCTATTAATTGAATAATTTTTTTTTTTTTTTTTTTACGTGGTGGTGGCGTGAACTTGATTGGTCCTGTGCAGAGCAGGGCAGGGCTGGCGCTATTACTTGAATAATTTATTTATTTATTTTTTTACGTGGTGGTGGCGTGAACTTGATTGGTCCTGTGCAGAGCAGTGCAGGGCTGGCGCTATTAATTGAATAATTTTATTTTTTTTTTTTTACGTGGTGGTGGCGTGAACTTGATTGGTCCTGTGCAGAGCAGGGCAGAGCAGGGCAGGGCTGGTGCTATTACTTGAATAATTTTTTTTTTTTACGTGGTGGTGGCGTGAACTTGAATGGTCCTGTGCAGAGCAGGGCAGAGCAGGGCAGGGCTGGTGCTATTACTTGAATAATTTTTTTTTTTTTTTTTTTTTTTTTTTTACGTGGTGGTGGCGTGAACTTGATTGGTCCTGTGCAGAGCAGGGCAGGGCTGGCGCAATTACTTGAATAATTTTTTTTTTTTTTTTTTTTTACGTGGTGGTGGCGTGAACTTGATTGGTCCTGTGCAGAGCAGGGCAGGGCTGGCGCTATTACTTGAATAATTTTTTTTTTTTTTTTTTTTTTTTACGTGGTGGTGGCGTGAACTTGATTGGTCCTGTGCAGAGCAGGGCAGGGCTGGCGCTATTAATTGAATAATTTTTTTTTTTTTTTTTTTACGTGGTGGTGGCGTGAACTTGATTGGTCCTGTGCAGAGCAGGGCAGGGCTGGCGCTATTACTTGAATAATTTTTTTTTTTTTTTTTTTTTTTTTACGTGGTGGTGGCATGAACTTGATTGGTCCTGTGCAGAGCAGGGCAGGGCTGGCACAATTACTTGAATATTTATTTATTTTTTTTTTTTACGTGGTGGTGGCGTGAACTTGATTGGTCCTGTGCAGAGCAGGGCAGGGCTGGCGCTATTAATTAAAATTTTTTTTTTTTTTTTTTTTTACGTGGTGGTGGCGTGAACTTGATTGGTCCTGTGCAGAGCAGGGCAGGGCTGGCGCTATTAATTGAATCATTTTCTTTTTTTTTTTTTTTTACGTGGTGGTGGCGTGAACTTGATTTGTCCTGTGCAGAGCAGGGCAGGGCTGGCGCTATTACTTGAATATTTTTTTTTTTTTTTTTTTTACGTGGTGGTGGCGTGAACTTGATTGGTCCTGTGCAGAGCAGGGCAGGGCTGGCGCTATTACTTGAATTTTTTTTTTTTTTTTACGTGGTGGTGGCGTGAACTTGATTGTTCCTGTGCAGAGCAGGGCAGGGCTGGCTCTATTACTTGAATATTTTTTTTTTTTTTTTTTTTACGTGGTGGTGGCGTGAACTTGATTGGTCCTGTGCAGAGCAGGGCAGAGCAGGGCAGGGCTGGCGTTATTACTTGAATAATTTTTTTTTTTTTTTTTACGTGGTGGTGGCGTGAACTTGATTGGTCCTGTGCAGAGCAGGGCAGGGCTGGCGCTATTACTTGAATAATTTTTTTTTTTTTTTTTTTTTTACGTGGTGGTGGCGTGAACTTGATTGGTCCTGTGCAGAGCAGGGCGAGCAGGGCGAGCAGGGCAGGTCTGGCGCTATTACTTCAATAATTTTTTTTTTTTTTTTACGTGGAGGTGGCGTCAACTTGATTGGTCCTGTGCAGAGCAGGGCAGGGCTGGCGCTATTACTTGAATATTTATTTATTTATTTATTTTTTTACGTGGTGGTGGCGTGAACTTGATTGGTCCTGTGCAGAGCAGGGCAGGGCTGGCGCTATTACTTGAATAATTTTTTTTTTTTTTTTTTTTTTTACGTGGTGGTGGCGTGAACTTGATTTGTCCTGTGCAGAGCAGGGCAGGGCTGGCGCTATTACTTGAATATTTTTTTTTTTATTTTTTTTTACGTGGTGGTGGCGTGAACTTGATTGGTCCTGTGCAGAGCAGGGCAGGGCTGGCGCTATTACTTGAATTTTTTTTTTTTTTTTACGTGGTGGTGGCGTGAACTTGATTGTTCCTGTGCAGAGCAGGGCAGGGCTGGCTCTATTACTTGAATAATTTTTTTTTTTTTTTTTTTTACGTGGTGGTGGCGTGAACTTGATTGGTCCTGTGCAGAGCAGGGCAGGGCTGGCGCTATTACTTGAATAATTTTTTTTTTTTTTTACGTGGTGGTGGCGTGAACTTGATTGGTCCTGTGCAGAGCAGGGCAGAGCAGGGCAGGGCTGGTGCTATTACTTGAATAATTTTTTTTTTTTTACGTGGTGGTGGCGTGAACTTGATTGGTCCTGTGCAGAGCAGGGCAGGGCTGGCGCTATTAATTGAATAATTTTTTTTTTTTTTTTATGTGGTGGTGGCGTGAACTTGATTGGTCCTGTGCAGAGCAGGGCAGGGCTGGCGCTATTAATTGAATAATTTTTTTTTTTTTTTTTTTACGTGGTGGTGGCGTGAACTTGATTGGTCCTGTGCAGAGCAGGGCAGGGCTGGCGCTATTAATTGAATTTTTTTTTTTTTTTTTATGTGGTGGTGGCGTGAACTTGATTGGTCCTGTGCAGAGCAGGGCAGGGCTGGCGCTATTAATTGAATAATTTTTTTTTTTTTTTTTTTACGTGGTGGTGGCGTGAACTTGATTGGTCCTGTGCAGAGCAGGGCAGGGCTGGCGCTATTACTTGAATCACTTTTTTTTTTTTTTTTCTTTACGTGGTGGTGGCGTGAACTTGATTGGTCCTGTGCAGAGCAGGGCAGAGCAGGGCAGGGCTGGTGCTATTACTTGAATAATTCTTTTTTTTTTTTTTTTACGTGGTGGTGGCGTGAACTTGATTGGTCCTGTGCAGAGCAGGGCAGAGCAGGGCAGGGCTGGTGCTATTACTTGAATAATTTTTTTTTTTTTTTTTTTTACGTGGTGGTGGCGTGAACTTGATTGGTCCTGTGCAGAGCAGGGCAGGGCTGGCGCTATCACTTGAATATTCTTTTTTTTTTTTTTTTACGTGGAGGTGGCGTGAACTTGATTGGTCCTGTGCAGAGCAGGGCAGGGCTGGCGCTATTACTTGAATAATTTTTTTTTTTTTTTTTTTTTTTACTTGGTGGTGGCGTGAACTTGATTGGTCCTGTGCAGAGAAGGGCAGGGCTGGCGCTATTAATTGAATAATTTTTTTTTTTTTTTTTTTACATGGTGGTGGCGTGAACTTGATTGGTCCTGTGCAGAGCAGGGCAGGGCTGGCGCTATTACTTGAATAATTTTTTTTTTTTTTTTTTTTTTACGTGGTGGTGGCGTGAACTTGATTGGTCCTGTGCAGAGCAGGGCAGGGCTGGCGCTATTAATTGAATAATTTTTTTTTTTTTTTTTACGTGGTGGTGGCGTGAACTTGATTGGTCCTGTGCAGAGCAGGGCAGGGCTGGCGCTATTACTTGAATAATTTTTTTTGTTTTTTTTTTTTTACGTGGTGGCGTGAACTTGATTGGTCCTGTGCAGAGCAGGGCAGGGCTGGCGCTATTACTTGAATAATTTTTTTTTTTTTTTTTTTTTACGTGGTGGTGGCGTGAACTTGATTGGTCCTGTGCAGAGCAGGGCGAGCAGGACAGGGCTGGTGCTATTACTTGAATATTTTTTTATTTATTTATTTTTTTTACGTGGTGGTGGCGTGAACTTGATTGGTCCTGTGCAGAGCAGGGCGAGCAGGGCAGGGCTGGTGCTATTACTTGAATATTTTTTTATTTATTTATTTTTTTTACGTGGTGGTGGCGTGAACTTGATTGGTCCTGTGCAGAGCAGGGCAGGGCTTGCGCTATTACTTGAATATTGTTTTTTTTTTTTTTTTTTTTACGTGGTGGTGGCGTGAACTTGATTGGTCCTGTGCAGAGCAAGGCAGGGCTGGCGCTATTAATTGAATAATTTTTTTTTTTTTTTTTTTTACGTGGTGGTGGCGTGAACTTGATTGGTCCTGTGCAGAGCAGGGCAGGGCTGGCGCTATTACTTGAATATTTTTTTTTTTTTTTTTTTTTTACGTGGTGGTGGCGTGAACTTGATTGTTCCTGTGCAGAGCAGGGCAGGGCTGGCGCTATTAATTGAATAGTTTTTTTTTTTTTTTTTTTTTACGTGGTGGTGGCGTGAACTTGATTGGTCCTGTGCAGAGCAGGGCAGGGCTGGCGCTATTACTTGAATAATTTTTTTTTTTTTTTTTTTTTACGTGGTGGTGGCGTGAACTTGATTGGTCCTGTGCAGAGCAGGGCGAGCAGGGCAGGGCTGGTGCTATTATTTCAATAATTTTTTTTTTTCTTTTTTTTTTTTACGTGGTGGTGGCGTGAAGATTGGTCCTGTGCAGAGCAGGGCGAGCAGGGCAGGGCTGGCGCTATTATTTCAATAATTTTTTTTTTTTTTTTTTTTTTTTACGTGGTGGTGGCGTGAACTTGATTGGTCCTGTGCAGAGCAGGGCAGGGCTGGCGCTATTAATTGAATAATTTTATTTTTTATTTATTTATTTTTTTTCGTGGTGGTGGCGTGAACTTGATTGGTCCTGTGCAGAGCAGGGCAGGGCTTTTGCTATTAGTGAATAATTTTTTTTTTTTTTTTTTTTACGTGGTTGTGGCGTGAACTTGATTGGTCCTGTGCAGAGCAGGGCAGAGCAGGGCAGGGCTGGCGTTATTACTTGAATATTTTTTTTTTTTTTTTTTTTTTACGTGGTGGTGGCGTGAACTTGATTGGTCCTGTGCAGAGCAGGGCGAGCAGGGCAGGGCTGGCGCTATTACTTCAATAATTTTTTTTTTTTTTTTTTTTTACGTGGTGGTGGCGTGAACTTGATTGGTCCTGTGCAGAGCAGGGCGAGCAGGGCAGGGCTGGCGCTATTACTTGAATAATTTTTTTTTTTTTTTTTTTTTTTTACGTGGTGGTGGCGTGAACTTGATTGGTCCTGTGCAGAGCAGTGCAGGGCTGGCGCTATTAATTGAATTTTTTTTTTTTTTTTTTTTTTTTTACGTGGTGGTGGCGTGAACTTGATTGGTCCTGTGCAGAGCAGGGCAGGGCTGGCGCTATTAATTGAATAATTTTTTTTTTTTTTTTTTTACGTGGTGGTGGCGTGAACTTGATTGGTCCTGTGCAGAGCAGGGCAGGGCTGGCGCTATTACTTGAATAATTTTTTTTTTTTTTTTTTTTTTTTACTTGGTGGTGGCGTGAACTTGATTGGTCCTGTGCAGAGCAGGGCGAGCAGGGCGAGCAGGGCAGGGCTGGCGCTATTCAATAATTTTTTTTTTTTTTTTTACGTGTCGGTGGCGTGAACTTGATTGGTCCTGTGCAGAGCAGGGCAGGGCTGGCGCTATTAATTGAATAATTTTTATTTATTTTTTTTTTTACATGGTGGTGGCGTGAACTTGATTGGTCCTGTGCAGAGCAGGGCAGGGCTGGCGCTATTACTTGAATAATTTTTTTTTTTTTTTTTTTTTTACGTGGTGGTGGCGTGAATTTGATTGGTCCTGTGCAGAGCAGGGCAGGGCTGGCGCTATTACTTGAATATTTTTTTTTTTTTTTTTTTTTTTACGTGGTGGTGGCGTGAACTTGATTGGTCCTGTGCAGAGCAGGGCAGGGCTGGCGCTATTAATTGAATAATTTTTTTTTTTTTTTTTTTTTTACGTGGTGGTGGCGTGAACTTGATTGGTCCTGTGCAGAGCAGGGCAGGGCTGGCGCTATTAATTGAATAATTTTTTTTTTTTTTTTTACGTGGTGGTACCGTGAACTTGATTGGTCCTGTGCAGAGCAGGGCAGGGCTGGCGCTATTACTTGAATAATTTTTTTTTTTTTTTTTTTTTACGTGGTGGTGGCGTGAACTTGATTGGTCCTGTGCAGAGCAGGGCAGGGCTGGCGCTATTAATTGAATAGTTTTTTTTTTTTTTTTTTTTACGTGGTGGTTGCGTGAACTTGATTGGTCCTGTGCAGAGCAGGGCAGGGCTGGCGCTATTACTTGAATATTTTTTTTTTTTTTTTTTACGTGGTGGTGGCGTGAACTTGATTGGTCCTGTGCAGAGCAGGGCGAGCAGGGCAGGGCTGGTGCTATTACTTGAATATTTTTTTATTTATTTATTTTTTTTACGTGGTGGTGGCGTGAACTTGATTGGTCCTGTGCAGAGCAGGGCAGGGCTGGCGCTATTATTTCAATAATTATTTTTTTTTTTTTTTTTTTTTACGTGGTGGTGGCGTGAACTTGATTGGTCCTGTGCAGAGCAGGGCGAGCAGGGCAGGGCTGGCGCTATTATTTCAATAATTTTTTTTTTTTTTTTTTTTTACGTGGTGGTGGCGTGAACTTGATTGGTCCTGTGCAGAGCAGGGCAGGGCTTGCGCTATTAATTGAATAATTTTATTTTTTATTTATTTATTTTTTTACGTGGTGGTGGCGTGAACTTGATTGGTCCTGTGCAGAGCAGGGCAGGGCTGGCGCTATTAATTGAATAATTTTTTTTTTTTTTTTACGTGTCGGTGGCGTGAACTTGATTGGTCCTGTGCAGAGCAGGGCGAGCAGGGCAGGGCTGGCGCTATTCAATAATTTTTTTTTTTTTTTTTTTTTTTACGTGTCGGTGGCGTGAACTTGATTGGTCCTGTGCAGAGCAGGGCAGGGCTGGCGCTATTAGTTGAATAATTTTTTTTTTTTTTTTTTTTTTACGTGGTGGTGGCGTGAACTTGATTGGTCCTGTGCAGAGCAGGGCAGGGCTGGCGCTATTACTTGAATAATTTTTTTTTTTTTTTTTTACGTGGTGGTGGCGTGAACTTGATTGGTCATGTGCAGAGAGGGCAGGGCTGGCGCTATTAATTGAATAATTT
>NC_081202.1:195000-207500 GCF_902713425.1 Acipenser ruthenus | reverse complement strand
GCAGAGCAGGGCAGGGCTGGCGCTATTAATTGAATAATTATTTATTTTTATTTTTTTTACGTGGTGGTGGCGTGAACTTGATTGGTCCTGTGCAGAGCAGGGCAGGGCTGGCGCTATTAATTGAATAATTTTTTTTTTTTTTTTTTTTACGTGGTGGTGGCGTGAACTTGATTGGTCCTGTGCAGAGCAGGGCAGGGCTGGCGCTATTACTTGAATAATTTTTTTTTTTTTTTTTTTTTTTTTTTTTTACGTGGTGGTGGCGTGAACTTGATTGGTCCTGTGCAGAGCAGGGCAGGGCTGGCGCTATTAATTGAATAATTATTTATTTTTATTTTTTTTACGTGGTGGTGGCGTGAACTTGATTGGTCCTGTGCAGAGCAGGGCAGGGCTGGCGCTATTAATTGAATAATTTTTTTTTTTTTTTTTTTTTTACGTGGTGGTGGCGTGAACTTGATTGGTCCTGTGCAGAGCAGGGCAGGGCTGGCGCTATTACTTGAATAATTTTTTTTTTTTTTTTTTTTTTACGTGGTGGTGGCGTGAACTTGATTGGTCCTGTGCAGAGCAGGGCAGGGCTGGCGCTATTAATTGAATAATTATTTATTTTATTTTTTTACGGGGTGGTGGTGGCGTGAACTTGATTGGTCCTGTGCAGAGCAGGGCAGGGCTGGCGCTATTACTTGAATAATTTTTTTTTTTTTTACGTGGTGGTGGCGTGAACTTGATTGGTCCTGTGCAGAGCAGGGCAGGGCTGGCGCTATTACTTGAATAATTTTTTTTTTTTTTTTTTTTTACGTGGTGGTGGCGTGAACTTGATTGGTCCTGTGCAGAGCAGTGCAGGGCTGGCGCTATTAATTGAATAATTTTTTTTTTTTTTTTTTTACGTGGTGGTGGCGTGAACTTGATTGGTCCTGTGCAGAGCAGGGCAGGGCTGGCGCTATTACTTGAATAATTTATTTATTTATTTTTTTACGTGGTGGTGGCGTGAACTTGATTGGTCCTGTGCAGAGCAGTGCAGGGCTGGCGCTATTAATTGAATAATTTTATTTTTTTTTTTTTACGTGGTGGTGGCGTGAACTTGATTGGTCCTGTGCAGAGCAGGGCAGAGCAGGGCAGGGCTGGTGCTATTACTTGAATAATTTTTTTTTTTTACGTGGTGGTGGCGTGAACTTGAATGGTCCTGTGCAGAGCAGGGCAGAGCAGGGCAGGGCTGGTGCTATTACTTGAATAATTTTTTTTTTTTTTTTTTTTTTTTTTTTTTTACGTGGTGGTGGCGTGAACTTGATTGGTCCTGTGCAGAGCACGGCAGGGCTGGCGCTATTAATTGAATCATTTTTTTTTTTTTTTTACGTGGTGGTGGCGTGAACTTGATTGGTCCTGTGCAGAGCAGGCAGGGCTGGCGCTATTACTTGAATATTTTTTTTTTTTTTTTTTTTACGTGGTGGTGGCGTGAACTTGATTGGTCCTGTGCAGAGCAGGGCAGGGCTGGCGCTATTAATTGAATAATTTTTTTTTTTACGTGGTGGTGGCGTGAACTTGATTGGTCCTGTGCAGAGCAGGGCAGGGCTGGCGCTATTACTTGAATTATTTTTTTTTTTTTTTTTTTTACGTGGTGGTGGCGTGAACTTGTTTGGTCCTGTGCAGAGCAGGGCAGGGCTGGCGCTATTACTTGAATAATTTTTTTTTTTTTTTTTTTTTTACGTGGTGGTGGCGTGAACTTGATTGGTCCTGTGCAGAGCAGGGCAGGGCTGGCGCTATTACTTGAATAATTTTTTTTTTTTTTTTTTTTTTACGTGGTGGTGGCGGCGTGAACTTGATTGGTCATGTGCAGAGCAGGGCAGGGCTGGCGCTATTACTTGAATAATTTTTTTTTTTTTTACGTGGTGGTGGCGTGAACTTGATTGGTCCTGTGCAGAGCAGGGCAGGGCTGGCGCTATTACTTGAATAATTTTTTTTTTTTTTTTTTTACGTGGTGGTGGCGTGAACTTGATTGGTCCTGTGCAGAGCAGGGCAGGGCTGGCGCTATTAATTGAATCATTTTTTTTTTTTTTTACGTGGTGGTGGCGTGAACTTGATTGGTCCTGTGCAGAGCAGGGCAGGGCTGGCGCTATTACTTGAATAATTTTTTTTTTTTTTTTTTTTTACGTGGTGGTGGCGTGAACTTGATTGGTCCTGTGCAGAGCAGGGCAGGGCTGGCGCTATTAATTGAATAATTTTATTTATTTTTTTTTACGTGGTGGTGGCGTGAACTTGATTGGTCCTGTGCAGAGCAGGGCAGAGCAGGGCAGGGCTGGTGCTATTACTTGAATAATTTTTTTTTTTACGTGGTGGTGGCGTGAACTTGAATGGTCCTGTGCAGAGCAGGGCAGGGCTGGCGCTATTAATTGAATAATTTTTTTTTTTTTTTTTTTTTTTACGTGGTGGTGGCGTGAACTTGATTGGTCCTGTGCAGAGCAGGGCAGAGCAGGGCAGGGCTGGTGCTATTACTTGAATAATTTTTTTTTTTTTTTTTTTTTTTTTTTTTTTTACGTGGTGGTGGCGTGAACTTGATTGGTCCTGTGCAGAGCAGGGCAGAGCAGGGCAGGGCTGGCGTTATTACTTGAATATTTTTTTTTTTTTTTTTTTTTTACGTGGTGGTGGCGTGAACTTGATTGGTCCTGTGCAGAGCAGGGCGAGCAGGGCAGGGCTGGCGCTATTACATCAATAATTTTTTTTTTTTTTTTTACGTGGTGGTGGCGTGAACTTGATTGGTCCTGTGCAGAGCAGGGCAGGGCTGGCGCTATTACTTGAATCATTTTTTTTTTTTTTATGTGGTGGTGGCGTGAACTTGATTGGTCCTGTGCAGAGCAGGGCAGGGCTGGCGCTATTAATTGAATAATTTTTTTTTTTTTTTTTTTACGTGGTGGTGGCGTGAACTTGATTGGTCCTGTGCAGAGCAGGGCAGAGCAGGGCAGGGCTGGCGTTATTACTTGAATAATTTTTTTTTTTTTTTTTTACGTGGTGGTGGCGTGAACTTGATTGGTCCTGTGCAGAGCAGGGCAGGGCTGGCGCTATTACTTGAATAATTTTTTTTTTTTTTTACGTGGTGGTGGCGTGAACTTGATTGGTCCTGTGCAGAGCAGGGCAGGGCTGGCGCTATTACTTGAATAATTCTTTTTTTTTTTTTTTACGTGGTGGTGGCGTGAACTTGATTGGTCCTGTGCAGAGCAGGGTAGGGCTGGCGCTATTACTTGAATAATTTTTTTTTTTTTTACGTGGTGGTGGCGTGAACTTGATTGGTCCTGTGCAGAGCAGGGCAGGGCTGGCGCTATTACTTGAATAATTCTTTTTTTTTTTTTTTTTTTACGTGGTGGTGGCGTGAACTTGATTGGTCCTGTGCAGAGCAGGGCAGAGCAGGGCAGGGCTGGTGCTATTACTTGAATAAATTTTTTTTTTTTTTTTTTTTACGTGGTGGTGGCGTGAACTTGATTGGTCCTGTGCAGAGCAGGGCAGGGCTGGCGCTATTAATTGAATAATTTTTTTTTTTTTTTTTATGTGGTGGTGGCGTGAACTTGATTGGTCCTGTGCAGAGCAGGGCAGGGCTGGCGCTATTAATTGAATAATTTTTTTTTTTTTTTTTTTACGTGGTGGTGGCGTGAACTTGATTGGTCCTGTGCAGAGCAGGGCAGGGCTGGCGCTATTAATTGAATAATTTATTTATTTTTTTTTATGTGGTGGTGGCGTGAACTTGATTGGTCCTGTGCAGAGCAGGGCAGGGCTGGCGCTATTAATTGAATAATTTTTTTTTTTTTTTTTTTTACGTGGTGGTGGCGTGAACTTGATTGGTCCTGTGCAGAGCAGGGCAGGGCTGGCGCTATTACTTGAATAATTTTTTTTTTTTTTTTTTTTTACGTGGTGGTGGCGTGAACTTGATTGGTCCTGTGCAGAGCAGGGCAGAGCAGGGCAGGGCTGGTGCTATTACTTGAATAATTCTTTTTTTTTTTTTTTTTACGTGGTGGTGGCGTGAACTTGATTGGTCCTGTGCAGAGCAGGGCAGGGCTGGCGCTATTACTTGAATAATTTTTTTTTTTTTTTTTTTTTACGTGGTGGTGGCGTGAACTTGATTGGTCCTGTGCAGAGCAGGGCAGAGCAGGGCAGGGCTGGTGCTATTACTTGAATAATTTTTTTTTTTTTTTTTTTTTTACGTGGTGGTGGCGTGAACTTGATTGGTCCTGTGCAGAGCAGGGCAGAGCAGGGCAGGGCTGGTGCTATTACTTGAATAATTTTTTTTTTTTTTTTTTTTACGTGGTGGTGGCGTGAACTTGATTGGTCCTGTGCAGAGCAGGGCAGGGCTGGCGCTATTACTTGAATATTCTTTTTTTTTTTTTTTTTACGTGGTGGTGGCGTGAACTTGATTGGTCCTGTGCAGAGCAGGGTAGGGCTGGCGCTATTAATTGAATAATTTTTTTTTTTTTTTTTTTTTTTTACTTGGTGGTGGCGTGAACTTGATTGGTCCTGTGCAGAGCAGGGCAGGGCTGGCGCTATTAATTGAATAATTTTTTTTTTTTTTTTTTTACGTGGTGGTGGCGTGAACTTGATTGGTCCTGTGCAGAGCAGGGCAGGGCTGGCGCTATTACTTGAATAATTTTTTTTTTTTTTTTTTTTTTACGTGGTGGTGGCGTGAACTTGATTGGTCCTGTGCAGAGCAGGGCAGGGCTGGCGCTATTAATTGAATAATTTTTTTTTTTTTTTTTACGTGGTGGTGGCGTGAACTTGATTGGTCCTGTGCAGAGCAGGGCAGGCTGGCGCTATTACTTGAATAATTTTTTTTTTTTTTTTTTTTTTACGTGGTGGTGGCGTGAACTTGATTGGTCCTGTGCAGAGCAGGGCGAGCAGGGCAGGGCTGGTGCTATTACTTGAATATTTTTTTATTTATTTATTTTTTTTACGTGGTGGTGGCGTGAACTTGATTGGTCCTGTGCAGAGCAGGGCGAGCAGGGCAGGGCTGGCGCTATTATTTCAATAATTTTTTTTTTTTTTTTTTTTTTTTACGTGGTGGTGGCGTGAACTTGATTGGTCCTGTGCAGAGCAGGGCGAGCAGGGCAGGGCTGGCGCTATTACTTCATTAATTTTTTTTTTTTTTTTTTTACGTGGTGGTGGCGTGAACTTGATTGGTCCTGTGCAGAGCAGGGCGAGCAGGGCAGGGCTGGCGCTATTACTTCATTAATTTTTTTTTTTTTTTTTTTACGTGGTGGCGGCGTGAACTTGATTGATCCTGTGCAGAGCAGGGCAGAGCAGGGCAGGGCTGGCGCTATTACTTGAATATTTTTTTTATTTATTTATTTTTTTTACGTGGTGGTGGCGTGAACTTGATTGGTCCTGTGCAGAGCAGGGCGAGCAGGGCAGGGCTGGCGCTATTATTTCAATAATTTTTTTTTTTTTTTTTTTTTTTACGTGGTGGTGGCGTGAACTTGATTGGTCCTGTGCAGAGCAGGGCGAGCAGGGCAGGGCTGGCGCTATTATTTCAATAATTTTTTATTTTCTTTTTTATTTTTACGTGGTGGTGGCGTGAACTTGATTGGTCCTGTGCAGAGCAGGGCGAGCAGGGCAGGGCTGGCGCTATTATTTCAATAATTTTTTATTTTCTTTTTTATTTTTACGTGGTGGTGGCGTGAACTTGATTGGTCCTGTGCAGAGCAGGGCGAGCAGGGCAGGGCTGGCGCTATTACTTCATTAATTTTTTTTTTTTTTTTTTTACGTGGTGGTGGCGTGAACTTGATTGGTCCTGTGCAGAGCAGGGCGAGCAGGGCAGGGCTGGCGCTATTACTTCATTAATTTTTTTTTTTTTTTTTTTACGTGGTGGCGGCGTGAACTTGATTGATCCTGTGCAGAGCAGGGCAGAGCAGGGCAGGGCTGGCGCTATTAATTGAATATTTTTTTTTTTTTTTTTTACGTGGTGGTGGCGTGAACTTGATTGGTCCTGTGCAGAGCAGGGCAGGGCTGGCGCTATTACTTGAATAATTTTTTTTTTTTTTTTTTTTACGTGGTGGTGGCGTGAACTTGATTGGTCCTGTGCAGAGCAGGGTAGGGCTGGCGCTATTAATTGAATATTTTTTTTTTTTTTTTTTACGTGGTGGTGGCGTGAACTTGATTGGTCCTGTGCAGAGCAGGGCAGGGCTGGCGCTATTACTTGAATATTCCCTTTTTCTTTTTTTTTATGTGGTGGTGGCGTGAACTTGATTGGTCCTGTGCAGAGCAGGGTAGGGCTGGCGCTATTAATTGAATAATTTTTTTTTTTTTTTTTTTTTTACTTGGTGGTGGCGTGAACTTGATTGGTCCTGTGCAGAGCAGGGCAGGGCTGGCGCTATTAATTGAATAATTTTTTTTTTTTTTTTTTACGTGGTGGTGGCGTGAACTTGATTGGTCCTGTGCAGAGCAGGGCAGGGCTGGTGCTATTACTTGAATAATTTTTTTTTTTTTTTTTTTTTACGTGGTGGTGGCGTGAACTTGATTGGTCCTGTGCAGAGCAGGGCAGGGCTGGCGCTATTAATTGAATAATTTTTTTTTTTTTTTTTACGTGGTGGAGGCGTGAACTTGATTGGTCCTGTGCAGAGCAGGGCAGGCTGGCGCTATTACTTGAATAATTTTTTTTTTTTTTTTTTTTTTACGTGGTGGTGGCGTGAACTTGATTGGTCCTGTGCAGAGCAGGGCGAGCAGGGCAGGGCTGGTGCTATTACTTGAATATTTTTTTATTTATTTATTTTTTTTACGTGGTGGTGGCGTGAACTTGATTGGTCCTGTGCAGAGCAGGGCGAGCAGGGCAGGGCTGGCGCTGTTATTTCAATAATTTTTTATTTTTTTATTTTTTTTTACGTGGTGGTGGCGTGATCTTGATTGGTCCTGTGCAGAGCAGGGCGAGCAGGGCAGGGCTGGCGCTATTATTTCAATAATTTTTTCTTTTCTTTTTTTTTTTTACGTGGTGGTGGCGTGAACTTGATTGGTCCTGTGCAGAGCAGGGCGAGCAGGGCAGGGCTGGCGCTATTACTTCATTAATTTTTTTTTTTTTTTTTTTACGTGGTGGTGGCGTGAACTTGATTGGTCCTGTGCAGAGCAGGGCGAGCAGGGCAGGGCTGGCGCTATTACTTCATTAATTTTTTTTTTTTTTTTTTTACGTGGTGGCGGCGTGAACTTGATTGATCCTGTGCAGAGCAGGGCAGAGCAGGGCAGGGCTGGCGCTATTAATTGAATATTTTTTTTTTTTTTACGTGGTGGTGGCGTGAACTTGATTGGTCCTGTGCAGAGCAGGGCAGGGCTGGCGCTATTACTTGAATAATTTTTTTTTTTTTTTTTTTTTTACGTGGTGGTGGCGTGAACTTGATTGGTCCTGTGCAGAGCAGGGCGAGCAGGGCAGGGCTGGTGCTATTACTTGAATATTTTTTTATTTATTTATTTTTTTTACGTGGTGGTGGCGTGAACTTGATTGGTCCTGTGCAGAGCAGGGCGAGCAGGGCAGGGCTGGCGCTATTACTTCATTAATTTTTTTTTTTTTTTTTTTACGTGGTGGCGGCGTGAACTTGATTGATCCTGTGCAGAGCAGGGCAGAGCAGGGCAGGGCTGGCGCTATTAATTGAATAATTTTTTTTTTTTTTTTTATGTGGTGGTGGCGTGAACTTGATTGGTCCTGTGCAGAGCAGGGCAGGGCTGGCGCTATTAATTGAATAATTTTTTTTTTTTTTTTTTTTACGTGGTGGTGGCGTGAACTTGATTGGTCCTGTGCAGAGCAGGGCGAGCAGGGCAGGGCTGGCGCTATTACTTCATTAATTTTTTTTTTTTTTTTTTTACGTGGTGGTGGCGTGAACTTGATTGGTCCTGTGCAGAGCAGGGCGAGCAGGGCAGGGCTGGCGCTATTACTTCATTAATTTTTTTTTTTTTTTTTTTTACGTGGTGGCGGCGTGAACTTGATTGATCCTGTGCAGAGCAGGGCAGAGCAGGGCAGGGCTGGCGCTATTAATTGAATATTTTTTTTTTTTTTACGTGGTGGTGGCGTGAACTTGATTGGTCCTGTGCAGAGCAGGGCAGGGCTGGCGCTATTACTTGAATAATTTTTTTTTTTTTTTTTTTTTTACGTGGTGGTGGCGTGAACTTGATTGGTCCTGTGCAGAGCAGGGCGAGCAGGGCAGGGCTGGTGCTATTACTTGAATATTTTTTTATTTATTTATTTTTTTTACGTGGTGGTGGCGTGAACTTGATTGGTCCTGTGCAGAGCAGGGCGAGCAGGGCAGGGCTGGCGCTATTACTTCATTAATTTTTTTTTTTTTTTTTTTACGTGGTGGCGGCGTGAACTTGATTGATCCTGTGCAGAGCAGGGCAGAGCAGGGCAGGGCTGGCGCTATTAATTGAATAATTTTTTTTTTTTTTTTTATGTGGTGGTGGCGTGAACTTGATTGGTCCTGTGCAGAGCAGGGCAGGGCTGGCGCTATTAATTGAATAATTTTTTTTTTTTTTTTTTTTACGTGGTGGTGGCGTGAACTTGATTGGTCCTGTGCAGAGCAGGGCAGGGCTGGCTCTATTACTTGAATAATTTTTTTTTTTTTTTTTTTTTTTTAGTGGTGGTGGCGTGAACTTGATTGGTCCTGTGCAGAGCAGGGCAGAGCAGGGCAGGGCTGGTGCTATTACTTGAATAATTCTTTTTTTTTTTTTTTTTTTACGTGGTGGTGGCGTGAACTTGATTGGTCCTGTGCAGAGCAGGGCAGGGCTGGTGCTATTACTTGAATAATTTTTTTTTTTTTTTTTTTTTTTACGTGGTGGTGGCGTGAACTTGATTGGTCCTGTGCAGAGCAGGGCAGAGCAGGGCAGGGCTGGTGCTATTACTTGAATAATTCTTTTTTTTTTTTTTACGTGGTGGTGGCGTGAACTTGATTGGTCCTATGCAGAGCAGGGCAGGGCTGGCGCTATTACTTGAATATTCTTTTTTTTTTTTTTTTTACGTGGTGGTGGCGTGAACTTGATTGGTCCTGTGCAGAGCAGGGCAGAGCAGGGCAGGGCTGGTGCTATTACTTGAATAATTCTTTTTTTTTTTTTTTTACGTGGTGGTGGCGTGAACTTGATTGGTCCTGTGCAGAGCAGGGCAGAGCAGGGCAGGGCTGGTGCTATTACTTGAATAATTTTTTTTTTTTTTTTTTTACGTGGTGGTGGCGTGAACTTGATTGGTCCTGTGCAGAGCAGGGCAGGGCTGGCGCTATTACTTGAATATTCTTTTTTTTTTTTTTTTACGTGGTGGTGGCGTGAACTTGATTGGTCCTGTGCAGAGCAGGGTAGGGCTGGCGCTATTACTTGAATATTTTTTTTTTTTTTTTTTTTTTTTTACGTGGTGGTGGCGTGAACTTGATTGGTCCTGTGCAGAGCAGGGCAGGGCTGGCGCTATTAATTGAATAATTTTTTTTTTTTTTTTTTTACGTGGTGGTGGCGTGAACTTGATTGGTCCTGTGCAGAGCAGGGCAGGGCTGGCGCTATTAATTGAATAATTTTTTTTTTTTTTTTTTTACGTGGTGGTGGCGTGAACTTGATTGGTCCTGTGCAGAGCAGGGCAGGGCTGGCGCTATTACTTGAATAATTTTTTTTTTTTTTTTTTTTTTTTACGTGGTGGTGGCGTGAACTTGATTGGTCCTGTGCAGAGCAGGGCGAGCAGGGCAGGGCTGGCGCTATTACTTGAATAATTTTTTTTTTTTTTTTTTTTTACGTGGTGGTGGCGTGAACTTGATTTGTCCTGTGCAGAGCAGGGCAGGGCTGGCGCTATTAATTGAATAATTTTTTTTTTTTTTTTTTTACGTGGTGGTGGCGTGAACTTGATTGGTCCTGTGCAGAGCAGGGCAGGGCTGGCGCTATTACTTGAATATTTTTTATTTTTTTTTTTTTTTACGTGGTGGTGGCGTGAACTTGATTGGTCCTGTGCAGAGCAGGGCAGGGCTGGCGCTATTAATTGAATAATTTTTTTTTTTTTTTTTTTACGTGGTGGTGGCGTGAACTTGATTGGTCCTGTGCAGAGCAGGGCGAGCAGGGCAGGGCTGGTGCTATTACTTGAATATTTTTTTATTTATTTATTTTTTTTACGTGGTGGTGGCGTTAACTTGATTGGTCCTGTGCAGAGCAGGGCGAGCAGGGCAGGGCTGGCGCTATTATTTCAATAATTTTTTTTTTTTTTTTTTTTTTTTTACGTGGTGGTGGCGTGAACTTGATTGGTCCTGTGCAGAGCAGGGCGAGCAGGGCAGGGCTGGCGCTATTATTTCAATAATTTTTTTTTTTTTTTTTTTTTTTACGTGGTGGTGGCGTGAACTTGATTGGTCCTGTGCAGAGCAGGGCGAGCAGGGCAGGGCTGGCGCTATTATTTCAATAATTTTTTTTTTTTTTTTTTTTTTTTACGTGGTGGTGGCGTGAACTTGATTGGTCCGGTGCAGAGCAGGGCAGAGCAGGGCAGGGCTGGCGTTATTACTTGAATATTTTTATTTTTTTTTTTTTTTTACGTGGTGGTGGCGTGAACTTGATTGGTCCTGTGCAGAGCAGTGCGAGCAGGGCAGGGCTGGCGCTATTACTTCATTAATTTTTTTTTTTTTTTTTTTACGTGGTGGCGGCGTGATCTTGATTGATCCTGTGCAGAGCAGGGCGAGCAGGGCAGGGCTGGTGCTATTACTTGAATATTTTTTTTTTTTTTTTTTTTACGTGGTGGTGGCGTGAACTTGATTGGTCCTGTGCAGAGCAGGGCGAGCAGGGCAGGGCTGGCGCTATTATTTCAATAATTTTTTTATTTATTTATTTTTTTTACGTGGTGGTGGCGTGAACTTGATTGGTCCTGTGCAGAGCAGGGCGAGCAGGGCAGGGCTGGCGCTATTATTTCAATAATTTTTTATTTTCTTTTTTTTTTTTACGTGGTGGTGGCGTGAACTTGATTGGTCCTGTGCAGAGCAGGGCGAGCAGGGCAGGGCTGGCGCTATTACTTCTTTAATTTTTTTTTTTTTTTTTTACGTGGTGGCGGCGTGAACTTGATTGATCCTGTGCAGAGCAGGGCAGAGCAGGGCAAGGCTGGCGCTATTACTTCAATAATTTTTTTTTTTTTTTTTTTTTACGTGGTGGTGGCGTGAACTTGATTGGTCCTGTGCAGAGCAGGGCGAGCAGGGCAGGGCTGGTGCTATTACTTGAATAATTTTTTTTTTTTTTTTTTTTTTTACGTGGTGGTGGCGTGAACTTGATTGGTCCTGTGCAGAGCAGGGCAGGGCTGGCGCTATTACTTGAATAATTTTTTTTTTTTTTTTTACGTGGTGGTGGCGTGAACTTGATTGGTCCTGTGCAGAGCAGGGCGAGCAGGGCAGGGCTGGCGCTATTACTTCAATAATTTTTTTTTTTTTTTTTACGTGGTGGTGGCGTGAACTTGATTGGTCCTGTGCAGAGCAGGGCAGGGCTGGCGCTATTACTTGAATAATTTTTTTTTTTTTTTTTACGTGTCGGTGGCGTGAACTTGATTGGTCCTGTGCAGAGCAGGGCAGGGCTGGCGCTATTACTTGAATAATTTTTTTTTTTTTTTTTACGTGTCGGTGGCGTGAATTTGATTGGTCCTGTGCAGAGCAGGGCAGGGCTGGCGCTATTAATTGAATAATTTTTTTTTTTTTTTTTTTTTACGTGGTGGTGGCGTGAACTTGATTGGTTCTGTGCAGAGCAGGGCAGGGCTGGCGCTATTAATTGAATAATTTTTTTTTTTTTTTTTACGTGTCGGTGGCGTGAACTTGATTGGTCCTGTGCAGAGCAGGGCAGGGCTGGCGCTATTACTTGAATAATTTTTTTTTTTTTTTTTACGTGTCGGTGGCGTGAATTTGATTGGTCCTGTGCAGAGCAGGGCAGGGCTGGCGCTATTAATTGAATAATTTTTTTTTTTTTTTTTTTACGTGGTGGTGGCGTGAACTTGATTGGTCCTGTGCAGAGCAGGGCAGGGCTGGCGCTATTAATTGAATAATTTTTTTTTTTTTTTTTTTACGTGGTGGTGGCGTGAACTTTATTGGTCCTGTGCAGAGCAGGGCATGGCTGGCGCTATTACTTGAATAATTTTTTTTTTTTTTTTTTTTTACGTGGTGGTGGCGTGAACTTGATTGGTCCTGTGCAGAGCAGGGCGAGCAGGGCAGGGCTGGCGCTATTACTTCAATAATTTTTTTTTTTTTTTTTTACGTGGTGGTGACGTGAACTTGATTGGTCCTGTGCAGAGCAGGGCAGGGCTGGTGCTATTAATTGAATAATTTTTATTTTATTTTTTTTACGTGGTGGTGGCGTGAACTTGATTGGTCCTGTGCAGAGCAGGGCAGGGCTGGCGCTATTACTTGAATAATTTTTTTTTTTTTTTTTTTTACGTGGTGGTGGCGTGAACTTGATTGGTCCTGTGCAGAGCAGGGCGAGCAGGGCAGGGCTGGCGCTATTACTTAAATAATTTTTTTTTTTTTTTTTACGTGGTGGTGGCGTGAACTTGATTGGTCCTGTGCAGAGCA
>NC_081202.1:180000-192500 GCF_902713425.1 Acipenser ruthenus | reverse complement strand
TTTTTTTTTTTTTTACGTTTTGGTGGCGTGAACTTGATTGGTCCTGTGCAGAGCAGGGCAGGGCTGGCGCTATTAATTGAATAATTTTTTTTTTTTTTTTACGTGGTGGTGGCGTGAACTTGATTGGTCCTGTGCAGAGCAGGGCAGGGCTGGCGCTATTAATTGAATAATTTTTTTTTTTTTTTTTTTTACGTGGTGGTGGCGTGAACTTGATTGGTCCTGTGCAGAGCAGGGCAGGGCTGGTGCTATTACTTGAATAATTTATTTATTTATTTATTTTTTTTTACGTGGTGGTGGCGTGAACTTGATTGGTCCTCTGCAGAGCAGGGCAGGGCTGGTGCTATTACTTGAATTATTTATTTATTTATTTATTTTTTTACGTGGTGGTGGCGTGAACTTGATTGGTCCTGTGCAGAGCAGGGCAGGGCTGGCGCTATTACTTGAATAATTTTTTTTTTTTTTTTATTTTTAAGTGGTGGTGGCGTGAACTTGATTGGTCTTGTGCAGAGCAGGGCAGGGCTGGCGCTATTACTTGAATAATTTTTATTTTTTTTTATTTTTTTTTTACGTGGTGGTGGCGTGAACTTGATTGGTCCTGTGCAGAGCAGGGCAGGGCTGGCGCTATTACTTGAATAATTTTTTATTTTATTTTTTTACGTGGTGGTGGCGTGAACTTGATTGGTCCTGTGCAGAGCAGGGCGAGCAGGGCAGGGCTGGTGCTATTACTTGAATAATTTTTTATTTATTTTTTTTTTTACGTGGTGGTGGCGTGAACTTGATTGGTCCTGTGCAGAGCAGGGCAGGGCTGGCGCTATTACTTGAATATTTTTTTTTTTTTTTTTACGTTTTGGTGGCGTGAACTTGATTGGTCCTGTGCAGAGCAGGGCAGGGCTGGCGCTATTAATTGAATAATTTTTTTTTTTTTTTTACGTGGTGGTGGCGTGAACTTGATTGGTCCTGTGCAGAGCAGGGCAGGGCTGGCGCTATTAATTGAATACATTTTTTTTTTTTTTTTTTACGTGGTGGTGGCGTGAACTTGATTGGTCCTGTGCAGAGCAGGGCAGAGCAGGGCAGGGCTGGTGCTATTACTTGAATAATTCTTTTTTTTTTTTTTTTTTTTTTTTTTACGTGGTGGTGGCGTGAACTTGATTGGTCCTGTGCAGGGCAGGGCAGAGCAGGGCAGGGCTGGTGCTATTACTTGTATAATTTTTTTTTTTTTTTTTTTTTTTTACGTGGTGGTGGCGTGAACTTGAT
Source organism: Acipenser ruthenus (assembly GCF_902713425.1). Lineage (NCBI taxonomy): Eukaryota > Metazoa > Chordata > Actinopteri > Acipenseriformes > Acipenseridae > Acipenser > Acipenser ruthenus. The sequence continues at coordinate 191,246 of NC_081202.1, read as the reverse complement.
TGGTCCTGTGCAGAGTAGGGCAGGGCTGGCGCTATTACTTAAATAATTTTTTTTTTTTTTTTTTACGTGGTGGTGGCGTGAACTTGATTGGTCCTGTGCAGAGCAGGGCAGGGCTGGCGCTATTACTTGAATAATTTTTTTTTTTTTTTTTTTTTTACGTGGTGGTGGCGTGAACTTGATTGGTCCTGTGCAGAGCAGGGCAGGGCTGGCGCTATTACTTGAATACATTTTTTTTTTTTTTCTTTTTTACGTGGTGGTGGCGTGAACTTGATTGGTCCTGTGCAGAGCAGGGCTGGGCTGGCGCTATTAATTGAATAATTTTTTTTTTTTTTTTACGTGGTGGTGGCGTGAACTTGATTGGTCCTGTGCAGAGCAGGGCAGGGCTGGCGCTATTAATTGAATAATTTTTTTTTTTTTTTTTTTTTACGTGGTGGTGGCGTGAACTTGATTGGTCCTGTGCAGAGCAGGGCAGGGCTGGCGCTATTAATTGAATAATTTTTTTTTTTTTTTTTTTTTTACGTGGTGGTGGCGTGAACTTGATTGGTCCTGTGCAGAGCAGGGCAGGGCTGGCGCTATTACTTGAATAATTTTTTTTTTATTTTTTTTTTTTACGTGGTGGGGGCGTGAACTTGATTGGTCCTGTGCAGAGCAGGGCAGAGGAGGGCAGGGCTGGTGCTATTACTTGAATAATTCTTTTTTTTTTTTTTTTTTACGTGGTGGTGGCGTGAACTTGATTGGTCCTGTGCAGAGCAGGGCAGGGCTGGCGCTATTACTTGAATAATTTTTTTTTTTTTTTTTTTACGTGGTGGTGGCGTGAACTTGATTGGTCCTGTGCAGAGCAGGGCAGGGCTGGCGCTATTACTTGAATAATTTTTTTTTTTTTTTTTTTTTTACGTGGTGGTGGCGTGAACTTGATTGGTCCTGTGCAGAGCAGGGCGAGCAGGGCAGGGCTGGCGCTATTAATTGAATAATTTTTTTTTTTTTTTTTTTTACGTGGTGGTGGCGTGAACTTGATTGGTCCTGTGCAGAGCAGGGTAGGGCTGGCGCTATTACTTGAATAATTCTTTTTTTTTTTTTTTTTTTTTTTTACGTGGTGGTTGCATGAACTTGATTGGTCCTGTGCAGAGCAGGGCAGGGCTGGCGCTATTAATTGAATAATTTTTTTTTTTTTTTTTTACGTGGTGGTGGCGTGAACTTGATTGGTCCTGTGCAGAGCAGGGCAGGGCTGGCGCTATTAATTGAATAATTTTTTTTTTTTTTTTTTTTTACGTGGTGGTGGCGTGAACTTGATTGGTCCTGTGCAGAGCAGGGCGAGCAGGGCAGGGCTGGCGCTATTAATTGAATAATTTTTTTTTTTTTTTTTTTACGTGGTGGTGGCGTGAACTTGATTGGTCCTGTGCAGAGCAGGGCAGGGCTGGCGCTATTACTTGAATAATTATTATTTATTTTTTTTTTTACGTGGTGGTGGCGTGAACTTGATTGGTCCTGTGCAGAGCAGGGCAGGGCTGGCGCTATTACTTGAATAATTTTTTTTTTTTTTTTTTTTTACGTGGTGGTTGCATGAACTTGATTGGTCCTGTGCAGAGCAGGGCAGGGCTGGCGCTATTACTTGAATAATTTTTTTTTTTTTTTTTTTTTTTTACGTGGTGGTGGCGTGAACTTGATTGGTCCTGTGCAGAGCAGGGCGGGCTGGCGCTATTACTTGAATATTTTTTTTTTTTTTTTTTTTTTTTTACGTGGTGGTGGCGTGAACTTGATTGGTCCTGTGCAGAGCAGGGCGAGCAGGGCACGGCTGGCGTTATTACTTCAATTATTTTATTTTTTTTTTTTTTTACGGTGTGGTGGCGTGAACTTGATTGGTCCTGTGCAGAGCAGGGCGAGCAGGGCAGGGCTGGCGCTATTACTTCAAAATTTTTTTTTTTTTTTTTTTTTTTTACGTGGTGGTGGCGTGAACTTGATTGGTCCTGTGCAGAGCAGGGCGAGCAGGGCAGGGCTGGCGCTATTACTTCAAAAATTTTTTTTTTTTTTTTTTTTTTACGTGGTGGTGGCATGAACTTGATTGGTCCTGTGCAGAGCAGGGCGAGCAGGGCAGGGCTGGCGCTATTACTTCAAAAAATCTTTTTTTTTTTTTTTTTTTTTTACGTGGTGGTGGCGTGAACTTGATTGGTCCTGTGCAGAGCAGGGCGGGCTGGCGCTATTACTTGAATAATTTTTTTTTTTTTTACGTGGTGGTGGCGTGAACTTGATTGGTCCTGTGCAGAGCAGGGCAGGGCTGGCGCTATTACTTGAATAATTTTTTTTTTTTTTTTTTTTTACGTGGTGGTTGCATGAACTTGATTGGTCCTGTGCAGAGCAGGGCAGGGCTGGCGCTATTACTTGAATAATTTTTTTTTTTTTTTTTTTTTTTTACGTGGTGGTGGCGTGAACTTGATTGGTCCTGTGCAGAGCAGGGCGGGCTGGCGCTATTACTTGAATATTTTTTTTTTTTTTTTTTTTTTTTTTACGTGGTGGTGGCGTGAACTTGATTGGTCCTGTGCAGAGCAGGGCGGGCTGGCGCTATTACTTGAATATTTTTTTTTTTTTTTTTTTTTTTTTACGTGGTGGTGGCGTGAACTTGATTGGTCCTGTGCAGAGCAGGGCAGGGCTGGCGCTATTAATTGAATAATTTTTTTTTTTTTTTTTTACGTTGTGGTGGCGTGAACTTGATTGGTCCTGTGCAGAGCAGGGCGAGCAGGGCAGGGCTGGCGCTATTAATTGAATAATTTTTTTTTTTTTTTTTTTTACGTGGTGGTGGCGTGAACTTGATTGGTCCTGTGCAGAGCAGGGCAGGGCTGGCGCTATTACTTGAATATTTTTTTTTTTTTTTTTTTTTTTTACGTGGTGGTGGCGTGAACTTGATTGGTCCTGTGCAGAGCAGGGCGAGCAGGGCGAGCAGGGCAGGGCTGGCGCTATTACTTGAATAATTTTTTTTTTTTTTTTTTACGTGGTGGTTGCATGAACTTGATTGGTCCTGTGCAGAGCAGGGCAGGGCTGGCGCTATTAATTGAATAATTTTTTTTTTTTTTTTTTACGTGGTGGTGGCGTGAACTTGATTGGTCCTGTGCAGAGCAGGGCAGGGCTGGCGCTATTACTTGAATAATTTTTTTTTTTTTTTTTTTTTACGTGGTGGTGGCGTGAACTTGATTGGTCCTGTGCAGAGCAGGGCGAGCAGGGCAGGGCTGGCGCTATTACTTCAAAATTTTTTTTTTTTTTTTTTTTTTTTACGTGGTGGTGGCGTGAACTTGATTGGTCCTGTGCAGAGCAGGGCGAGCAGGGCAGGGCTGGCGCTATTACTTCAAAATTTTTTTTTTTTTTTTTTTTTTTACGTGGTGGTGGCGTGAACTTGATTGGTCCTGTGCAGAGCAGGGCAGGGCTAGCGCTATTAATTGAATAATTTTTTTTTTTTTTTTTTTTTACGTGGTGGTTGCATGAACTTGATTGGTCCTGTGCAGAGCAGGGCAGGGCTGGCGCTATTACTTGAATAATTTTTTTTTTTTTTTTTTTTTTTACGTGGTGGTGGCGTGAACTTGATTGGTCCTGTGCAGAGCAGGGCGGGCTGGCGCTATTACTTGAATATTTTTTTTTTTTTTTTTTTTTTTTACGTGGTGGTGGCGTGAACTTGATTGGTCCTGTGCAGAGCAGGGCAGGGCTGGCGCTATTAATTGAATAATTTTTTTTTTTTTTTTTTACGTGGTGGTGGCGTGAACTTGATTGGTCCTGTGCAGAGCAGGGCAGGGCTGGCGCTATTACTTGAATAATTTTTTTTTTTTTTTTTTTTTTACGTGGTGGTGGCGTGAACTTGATTGGTCCTGTGCAGAGCAGGGCAGGGCTGGCGCAGTTACTTGAATATTTTTTTTTTTTTTTTTTTTTTTTTTTACGTGGTGGTGGCGTGAACTTGATTGGTCCTGTGCAGAGCAGGGCAGGGCTGGCGCTATTAATTGAATAATTTTTTTTTTTTTTTTTTTACGTGGTGGTGGCGTGAACTTGATTGGTACTGTGCAGAGCAGGGCAGGGCTGGCGCTATTACTTGAATAATTTTTTTTTTTTTTTTTTTTTTACGTGGTGGTGGCGTGAACTTGATTGGTCCTGTGCAGAGCAGGGCGAGCAGGGCAGGGCTGGCGCTATTACTTCAAAAATTTTTTTTTTTTTTTTTTTTTTACGTGGTGGTGGCGTGAACTTGATTGGTACTGTGCAGAGCAGGGCAGGGCTGGCGCTATTACTTGGATAATTTTTTTTTTTTTTTTTTTTTTTACGTGGTGGTGGCGTGAACTTGATTGGTCCTGTGCAGAGCAGGGCGAGCAGGGCAGGGCTGGCGCTATTACTTCAAATTTTTTTTTTTTTTTTTTTTTTTTTACGTGGTGGTGGCGTGAACTTGATTGGTCCTGTGCAGAGCAGGGCGAGCAGGGCAGGGCTGGCGCTATTACTAAAAAATTTTTTTTTTTTTTTTTTTTTTACGTGGTGGTGGCGTGAACTTGATTGGTCCTGTGCAGAGCAGGGCGAGCAGGGCAGGGCTGGCGCTATTACTTCAAAATTTTTTTTTTTTTTTTTTTTTTTTTTACGTGGTGGTGGCGTGAACTTGATTGGTACTGTGCAGAGCAGGGCAGGGCTAGCGCTATTAATTGAATAATTTTTTTTTTTTTTTTTTTTTACGTGGTGGTTGCATGAACTTGATTGGTCCTGTGCAGAGCAGGGCAGGGCTGGCGCTATTACTTGAATAATTTTTTTTTTTTTTTTTTTTTTTACGTGGTGGTGGCGTGAACTTGATTGGTCCTGTGCAGAGCAGGGCGGGCTGGCGCTATTACTTGAATATTTTTTTTTTTTTTTTTTTTTTTTACGTGGTGGTGGCGTGAACTTGATTGGTCCTGTGCAGAGCAGGGCAGGGCTGGCGCTATTAATTGAATAATTTTTTTTTTTTTTTTTTACGTGGTGGTGGCGTGAACTTGATTGGTCCTGTGCAGAGCAGGGCAGGGCTGGCGCTATTACTTGAATAATTTTTTTTTTTTTTTTTTTTTTACGTGGTGGTGGCGTGAACTTGATTGGTCCTGTGCAGAGCAGGGCAGGGCTGGCGCAGTTACTTGAATATTTTTTTTTTTTTTTTTTTTTTTTTTTACGTGGTGGTGGCGTGAACTTGATTGGTCCTGTGCAGAGCAGGGCAGGGCTGGCGCTATTAATTGAATAATTTTTTTTTTTTTTTTTTTACGTGGTGGTGGCGTGAACTTGATTGGTACTGTGCAGAGCAGGGCAGGGCTGGCGCTATTACTTGAATAATTTTTTTTTTTTTTTTTTTTTTACGTGGTGGTGGCGTGAACTTGATTGGTCCTGTGCAGAGCAGGGCGAGCAGGGCAGGGCTGGCGCTATTACTTCAAAAATTTTTTTTTTTTTTTTTTTTTTACGTGGTGGTGGCGTGAACTTGATTGGTACTGTGCAGAGCAGGGCAGGGCTGGCGCTATTACTTGGATAATTTTTTTTTTTTTTTTTTTTTTTACGTGGTGGTGGCGTGAACTTGATTGGTCCTGTGCAGAGCAGGGCGAGCAGGGCAGGGCTGGCGCTATTACTTCAAATTTTTTTTTTTTTTTTTTTTTTTTTACGTGGTGGTGGCGTGAACTTGATTGGTCCTGTGCAGAGCAGGGCGAGCAGGGCAGGGCTGGCGCTATTACTAAAAAATTTTTTTTTTTTTTTTTTTTTTACGTGGTGGTGGCGTGAACTTGATTGGTCCTGTGCAGAGCAGGGCGAGCAGGGCAGGGCTGGCGCTATTACTTCAAAATTTTTTTTTTTTTTTTTTTTTTTTTTACGTGGTGGTGGCGTGAACTTGATTGGTACTGTGCAGAGCAGGGCAGGGCTGGCGCTATTACTTGAATAATTTTTTTTTTTTTTTTTTTTTTACGTGGTGGTGGCGTGAACTTGATTGGTCCTGTGCAGAGCAGGGCGAGCAGGGCACGGCTGGCGTTATTACTTCAATTATTTATTTATTTTTTTTTTTTTACGGTGTGGTGGCGTGAACTTGATTGGTCCTGTGCAGAGCAGGGCGAGCAGGGCAGGGCTGGCGCTATTACTTCAAAATTTTTTTTTTTTTTTTTTTTTTTTACGTGGTGGTGGCGTGAACTTGATTGGTCCTGTGCAGAGCAGGGCGAGCAGGGCAGGGCTGGCGCTATTACTTCAAAAATTTTTTTTTTTTTTTTTTTTTTACGTGGTGGTGGCATGAACTTGATTGGTCCTGTGCAGAGCAGGGCGAGCAGGGCAGGGCTGGCGCTATTACTTCAAAAATTTTTTTTTTTTTTTTTTTTTTACGTGGTGGTGGCGTGAACTTGATTGGTCCTGTGCAGAGCAGGGCGGGCTGGCGCTATTACTTGAATAATTTTTTTTTTTTTTACGTTGTGGTGGCATGAACATGATTGGTCCTGTGCAGAGCAGGGCAGGGCTGGCGCTATTAATTGAATAATTTTTTTTTTTTTTTTTTTACGTGGTGGTGGCGTGAACTTGATTGGTACTGTGCAGAGCAGGGCAGGGCTGGCGCTATTGAATAATTTTTTTTTTTTTTTTTTTTTACGTGGTGGTGGCGTGAACTTGATTGGTACTGTGCAGAGCAGGGCAGGGCTGGCGCTATTACTTGAATAATTTTTTTTTTTTTTTTTTTTTTACGTGGTGGTGGCGTGAACTTGATTGGTCCTGTGCAGAGCAGGGCGAGCAGGGCACGGCTGGCGTTATTACTTCAATTATTTATTTATTTTTTTTTTTTTACGGTGTGGTGGCGTGAACTTGATTGGTCCTGTGCAGAGCAGGGCGAGCAGGGCAGGGCTGGCGCTATTACTTCAAAATTTTTTTTTTTTTTTTTTTTTTTTACGTGGTGGTGGCGTGAACTTGATTGGTCCTGTGCAGAGCAGGGCGAGCAGGGCAGGGCTGGCGCTATTACTTCAAAAATTTTTTTTTTTTTTTTACGTGGTGGTGGCGTGAACTTGATTGGTCCTGTGCAGAGCAGGGCGAGCAGGGCACGGCTGGCGTTATTACTTCAATTATTTATTTATTTTTTTTTTTTTACGGTGTGGTGGCGTGAACTTGATTGGTCCTGTGCAGAGCAGGGCGAGCAGGGCAGGGCTGGCGCTATTACTTCAAAATTTTTTTTTTTTTTTTTTTTTTTTACGTGGTGGTGGCGTGAACTTGATTGGTCCTGTGCAGAGCAGGGCGAGCAGGGCAGGGCTGGCGCTATTACTTCAAAAATTTTTTTTTTTTTTTTACGTGGTGGTGGCGTGAACTTGATTGGTACTGTGCAGAGCAGGGCAGGGCTGGCGCTATTACTTGAATAATTTTTTTTTTTTTTTTTTTTTACGTGGTGGTGGCGTGAACTTGATTGGTCCTGTGCAGAGCAGGGCGAGCAGGGCAGGGCTGGCGCTATTACTTCAAAATTTTTTTTTTTTTTTTTTTTTTTACGTGGTGGTGGCGTGAACTTGATTGGTCCTGTGCAGAGCAGGGCGAGCAGGGCAGGGCTGGCGCTATTACTTCAAAAATTTATTTTTTTTTTTTACGTGGTGGTGGCGTGAACTTGATTGGTCCTGTGCAGAGCAGGGCGAGCAGGGCAGGGCTGGCGCTATTACTTCAAAATTTTTTTATTTTTATTTTTTTTTTACGTGGTGGTGGCGTGAACTTGATTGGTACTGTGCAGAGCAGGGCAGGGCTGGCGCTATTACTTGAATAATTTTTTTTTTTTTTTTTTTTTACGTGGTGGTGGCGTGAACTTGATTGGTCCTGTGCAGAGCAGGGCGAGCAGGGCAGGGCTGGCGCTATTACTTCAATAATTTTTTTTTTTTTTTTTTTACGTGGTGGTGGCGTGAACTTGATGGTACTGTGCAGAGCAGGGCAGGGCTGGCGCTATTACTTGAATAATTTTTTTTTTTTTTTTTTTTTTTACGTGGTGGTGGCGTGAACTTGATTGGTCCTGTGCAGAGCAGGGCGAGCAGGGCAGGGCTGGCGCTATTCAAAATTTTTTTTTTTTTTTTTTTTTTACGTGGTGGTGGCGTGAACTTGATTGGTACTGTGCAGAGCAGGGCAGGGCTATCGCTATTACTTGAATAATTTTTTTTTTTTTTTTTTTTTTACGTGGTGGTGGCGTGAACTTGATTGGTCCTGTGCAGAGCAGGGCGAGCAGGGCAGGGCTGGCGCTATTACTTCAAAATTTTTTTATTTTTATTTTTTTTTTACGTGGTGGTGGCGTGAACTTGATTGGTACTGTGCAGAGCAGGGCAGGGCTGGCGCTATTACTTGAATAATTTTTTTTTTTTTTTTTTTTTACGTGGTGGTGGCGTGAACTTGATTGGTCCTGTGCAGAGCAGGGCGAGCAGGGCAGGGCTGGCGCTATTACTTCAAAATTTTTTTTTTTTTTTTTTTTTTTACGTGGTGGTGGCGTGAACTTGATTGGTCCTGTGCAGAGCAGGGCGAGCAGGGCAGGGCTGGCGCTATTACTTCAAAAATTTATTTTTTTTTTTTACGTGGTGGTGGCGTGAACTTGATTGGTCCTGTGCAGAGCAGGGCGAGCAGGGCAGGGCTGGCGCTATTACTTCAAAATTTTTTTATTTTTATTTTTTTTTTACGTGGTGGTGGCGTGAACTTGATTGGTACTGTGCAGAGCAGGGCAGGGCTGGCGCTATTACTTGAATAATTTTTTTTTTTTTTTTTTTTTACGTGGTGGTGGCGTGAACTTGATTGGTCCTGTGCAGAGCAGGGCGAGCAGGGCAGGGCTGGCGCTATTACTTCAATAATTTTTTTTTTTTTTTTTTTACGTGGTGGTGGCGTGAACTTGATGGTACTGTGCAGAGCAGGGCAGGGCTGGCGCTATTACTTGAATAATTTTTTTTTTTTTTTTTTTTTTTACGTGGTGGTGGCGTGAACTTGATTGGTCCTGTGCAGAGCAGGGCGAGCAGGGCAGGGCTGGCGCTATTCAAAATTTTTTTTTTTTTTTTTTTTTTTACGTGGTGGTGGCGTGAACTTGATTGGCCCTGTGCAGAGCAGGGCGAGCAGGGCAGGGCTGGCGCTATTACTTCAAAATTTTTTTTTTTTTTTTTTTTTTTACGTGGTGGTGGCGTGAACTTGATTGGTCCTGTGCAGAGCAGGGCGAGCAGGGCAGGGCTGGCGCTATTACTTCAAAATTTTTTTTTTTTTTTTTTTTTTACGTGGTGGTGGCGTGAACTTGATTGGTACTGTGCAGAGCAGGGCAGGGCTATCGCTATTACTTGAATAATTTTTTTTTTTTTTTTTTTTTTACGTGGTGGTGGCGTGAACTTGATTGGTCCTGTGCAGAGCAGGGCGAGCAGGGCAGGGCTGGCGCTATTCAAAATTTTTTTTTTTTTTTTTTTTTTTACGTGGTGGTGGCGTGAACTTGATTGGTCCTGTGCAGAGCAGGGCAGGGCTGGCGCTATTACTTGAATAATTTTTTTTTTTTTTTTTTTTTTACGTGGTGGTGGCGTGAACTTGATTGGTCCTGTGCAGAGCAGGGCGAGCAGGGCAGGGCTGGCGCTATTACTTGAATATTTTTTTTTTTTTTTTTTTTTTTACGTGGTGGTGGCGTGAACTTGATTGGTCCTGTGCAGAGCAGGGCGAGCAGGGCAGGGCTGGCGCTATTACTTCAAAATTTTTTTTTTTTTTTTTTTTTTTACGTGGTGGTGGCATGAACTTGATTGGTACTGTGCAGAGCAGGGCAGGGCTGGCGCTATTAATTGAATAATTTTTTTTTTTTTTTTTTACGTGGTGGTGGCGTGAACTTGATTGGTACTGTGCAGAGCAGGGCAGGGCTGGCGCTATTACTTGAATAATTTTTTTTTTTTTTTTTTTTTTTACGTGGTGGTGGCGTGAACTTGATTGGTCCTGTGCAGAGCAGGGCGAGCAGGGCAGGGCTGGCGCTATTACTTCAAAAATTTTTTTTTTTTTTTTTTTTTTTACGTGGTGGTGGCGTGAACTTGATTGGTCCTGTGCAGAGCAGGGCGAGCAGGGCAGGGCTGGCGCTATTCAAAATTTTTTTTTTTTTTTTTTTTTTACGTGGTGGTGGCGTGAACTTGATTGGTCCTGTGCAGAGCAGGGCGAGCAGGGCAGGGCTGGCGCTATTACTTCAAAAATTTTTTTTTTTTTTTTTTTTTTACGTGGTGGTGGCGTGAACTTGATTGGTACTGTGCAGAGCAGGGCAGGGCTGGCGCTATTACTTGAATAATTTTTTTTTTTTTTTTTTTTTTACGTGGTGGTGGCGTGAACTTGATTGGTACTGTGCAGAGCAGGGCAGGGCTGGCGCTATTACTTGAATAATTTTTTTTTTTTTTTTTTTTTTACGTGGTGGTGGCGTGAACTTGATTGGTCCTGTGCAGAGCAGGGCGAGCAGGGCAGGGCTGGCGCTATTACTTCAAAAATTATTATTTTTTTTTTTTTTTTTACGTGGTGGTGGCGTGAACTTGATTGGTCCTGTGCAGAGCAGGGCGAGCAGGGCAGGGCTGGCGCTATTACTTCAAAATTTTTTTTTTTTTTTTTTTTTACGTGGTGGTGGCGTGAACTTGATTGGTCCTGTGCAGAGCAGGGCGAGCAGGGCAGGGCTGGCGCTATTACTTCAAAATTTTTTTTTTTTTTTTTTTTTTTACGTGGTGGTGGCGTGAACTTGATTGGTACTGTGCAGAGCAGGGCAGGGCTGGCGCTATTACTTGAATAAATTTTTTTTTTTTTTTTTTTTTACGTGGTGGTGGCGTGAACTTGATTGGTCCTGTGCAGAGCAGGGCGAGCAGGGCAGGGCTGGCGCTATTCAAAATTTTTTTTTTTTTTTTTTTTTTACGTGGTGGTGGCGTGAACTTGATTGGTACTGTGCAGAGCAGGGCAGGGCTGGCGCTATTACTTGAATAATTTTTTTTTTTTTTTTTTTTTTACGTGGTGGTGGCGTGAACTTGATTGGTCCTGTGCAGAGCAGGGCGAGCAGGGCAGGGCTGGCGCTATTACTTCAAAAATTATTAATTTTTTTTTTTTTTACGTGGTGGTGGCGTGAACTTGATTGGTCCTGTGCAGAGCAGGGCAGGGCTGGCGCTATTACTTGAATAATTTTTTTTTTTTTTTTTTTTTACGTGGTGGTGGCGTGAACTTGATTGGTCCTGTGCAGAGCAGGGCGAGCAGGGCAGGGCTGGCGCTATTCAAAATTTTTTTTTTTTTTTTATTTTTACGTGGTGGTGGCGTGAACTTGATTGGTCCTG
>NC_081202.1:160000-175000 GCF_902713425.1 Acipenser ruthenus | reverse complement strand
TTTTACGTCGTGGTGGCATGAACTTGATTGGTCCTATGCAGAGCAGGGCAGGGCTGGCGCTATTACTTGAATAATATATATATATTTTTTTTACATGGTGGTGGCGTGAACTTGATTGGTCCTGTGCAGAGCAGGGCGAGCAGGGCAGGGTGGCGCTATTACTTGAATAAATTATTATTATTTTTTTTACGTGGTGGTGGCGTGAACTTGATTGGTCCTGTGCAGAGCAGGGCAGGCGCTATTAATTGAATAATTTTTTTTTTTTTTTTTACGTGGTGGTGGCGTGAACTTGATTGGTCCTGTGCAGAGCAGGGCAGGGCTGGCGTTATTACTTGAATCTTTTTTTTTTTTTTTACGTGGTGGTGGCGTGATCTTGATTGGTCCTGTGCAGAGCAGGGCAGGGCTGGCGCTATTACTTGAATAATTTATTTTATTTTTTTTTACGTGGTGGTGGCGTGAACTTGATTGGTCCTGTGCAGAGCAGGGCAGGGCTGGCGTTATTAATTGAATATTTTTTTTTTTTTTTTTTTTTTTTTTTACGTGGTGGTGGCGTGAACTTGATTGGTCCTGTGCAGAGCAGGGCAGAGCAGGGCAGGGCTGGCGTTATTACTTGAATAATTTTTTTATTTATTTATTTATTTTTTTTTAAGTGGTGGTGGCGTGAACTTGATTGGTCCTGTGCAGAGCAGGGCGAGCAGGGCAGGGCTGGCGCTATTACTTCAATAATTTTTATTTATTTTTTTCTTATGTGGTGGTGGCGTGAACTTAATTGGTCCTGTGCAGAGCAGGGCGAGCAGGGCAGGGCTGGCGCTATTACTTCAATAATTTTTTTTTTTTTTTCTTACGTGGTGGTGGCGTGAACTTGATTGGTCCTGTGCAGAGCAAGGCAGGGCTGGTGCTATTACTTGAATAATTTTTTTTTTTTTTTTTTTTTTTTACGTGGTGGTGGCGTGAACTTGATTGCTCCTGTGCAGAGCAGGGCGAGCAGGGCAGGGCTGGCGCTTTTACTTCAATAATTTTTTTTTTTTTTTTTTTACGTGGTGGTGGCGTGAACTTGATTGGTCCTGTGCAGAGCAGGGCGAGCAGGGCAGGGCTGGCGCTTTTACTTCAATAATTTTTTTTTTTTTTTTTACGTGGTGGTGGCGTGAAATTGATTGGTCCTGTGCAGAGCAGGGCAGGCGCTATTAATTGAATTTTTTTTTTTTTTTTTACGTGGTGGTGGCGTGAACTTGATTGGTCCTGTGCAGAGCAGGGCAGGGCTGGCGCTATTAATTGAATAATTTTTTTTTTTTTTTTTTTTTACGTGGTGGTGGCGTGAACTTGATTGGTCCTGTATAGAGCAGGGCAGAGCAGGGCAGGGCTGGCGCTATTACTTGAATCATTTTATTTATTTATTTATTTTTTTTATGTGGTGGTGGCGTGAACTTGATTGGTCCTGTGCAGAGCAAGGCAGGCGGTATTAATTGAATTTTTTTTTTTTTTTTTTACGTGGTGGTGGCGTGAACTTGATTGGTCCTGTATAGAGCAGGGCAGAGCAGGGCAGGGCTGGCGCTATTACTTGAATAATTTTATTTATTTATTTATTTTTTTTATGTGGTGGTGGCGTGAACTTGATTGGTCCTGTGCAGAGCAAGGCAGGCGGTATTAATTGAATTTTTTTTTTTTTTTTTTACGTGGTGGTGGCGTGAACTTGATTGGTCCTGTGCAGAGCAGGGCAGGGCTGGCGCTATTACTTGAATTATTTTTTTTATTTATTTTTTTTTACGTGGTGGTGGCGTGAACTTGATTGGTCCTGTGCAGAGCAGGGCAGGGCTGGCGCTATTACTTGAATAATTTTTTTTTTTTTTACGTGGTGGTGGCGTGAACTTGATTGGTCCTGTGCAGAGCAGGGCAGGGCTGGCGCTATTACTTGAATAATTTTTTTTTTTTTTTTTACGTGGTGGTGGCGTGAACTTGATTGGTCCTGTGCAGAGCAGGGCAGTGCTGGCGCTATTACTTGAATCATTTTTTTTTTTTTTTTACGTGGTGGTGGCGTGAACTTGATTGGTCCTGTGCAGAGCAGGGCAGGGCTGGCGCTATTAATTGAATAATTTATTTATTTATTTTTTTTACGTGGTGGTGGCGTGAACTTGATTGGTCCTGTGCAGAGCAGGGCAGGGCTGGCGCTATTACTTGAATCATTTTTTTTTTTTTTTAACGTGGTGTTGGCGTGAACTTGATTGGTCCTGTATAGAGCAGGGCAGAGCAGGGCAGGGCTGGCGCTATTACTTGAATAATTTTATTTATTTATTTATTTTTTTTACGTGGTGGTGGCGTGAACTTGATTGGTCCTGTGCAGAGCAGGGCAGGCGGTATTAATTGAATTTTTTTTTTTTTTTTTACGTGGTGGTGGCGTGAACTTGATAGGTCCTGTGCAGAGCAGGGCAGGGCTGGCGCTATTACTTGAATTATTTTTTTTATTTATTTTTTTTTACGTGGTGGTGGCGTGAACTTGATTGGTCCTGTGCAGAGCAGGGCAGGGCTGGCGCTATTACTTGAATAATTTTTTTTTTTTTTACGTGGTGGTGGCGTGAACTTGATTGGTCCTGTGCAGAGCAGGGCAGGGCTGGCGCTATTACTTGAATAATTTTTTTTTTTTTTACGTGGTGGTGGCGTGAACTTGATTGGTCCTGTGCAGAGCAGGGCAGTGCTGGCGCTATTACTTGAATCATTTTTTTTTTTTTACGTGGTGGTGGCGTGAACTTGATTGGTCCTGTGCAGAGCAGGGCAGGGCTGGTGCTATTACTTGAATAATTTTTTTTTTTTTTTACGTGGTGGTGGCGTGAACTTGATTGGTCCTGTGCAGAGCAGGGCAGGGCTGGCGATATTACTTGAATAATTTTTTTTTTTTAACGTGGTGGTGGCGTGAACTTGATTGGTCCTGTGCAGAGCAGGGCAGGGCTGGCGCTATTACTTGAATATTTATTTATTTATTTTTTTTTTACGTGGTGGTGGCGTGAACTTGACTGGTCCTGTGCAGAGCAGGGCAGGGCTGGCGTTATTACTTGAATCATTTTTTTTTTTTTTACTTGGTGGTGGCGTGATCTTGATTGGTCCTGTGCAGAGCAGGGCAGGGCTGGCGCTATTAATTGAATAATTTTTTTTTTTTTTTTTACGTGGTGGTGGCGTGAACTTGATTGGTCCTGTGCAGAGCAGGGCAGGCGCTATTAATTGAATATTTTTTTTTTTTTTTTTTTTTTACGTGGTGGTGGCGTGAACTTGATTGGTCCTGTGCAGAGCAGGGCAGGGCTGGCGCTATTAACCCTTTGCGGTCCATTGTCGGACTGGGTCCGACATTGCAATTATTCCTCACAGGTCCTTTGTCGGACTGGGTCCGACATCATTATAGCAACGCAATAAACGGGTGTTTAGTCGTTTTTTCTCCGGAAAAAGCCGAGAAAACCATTCAATTGCCGAGTGGTAGCGACAGGAGCCGAGACAAGTCGGAAAAAAAAGGCATATTTCATGAATAGTCATACATGGTATCAGGTATCAGATAATGGGCGTCCATAGTAAACAAGCTGGCTAAGTGCGTCAGCGCACTGAGACTATCATGGACATTTGCAGAGCTTTTTTCAGATGTTATAGTAATAAAATAATGACTTGGATCGCATTATTGAGGAGTTTGGTGATAAAACGAGTGATCTGGATATGATCGATCGGTATGTACGACTATTATTATTATTATTATTTATTTCTTACACAGCTGAATGCTATAGCAAACAAAAGGCTGGGGCGGGGCTGGAGATGCCAAGTGTGTGCTTTGTTGATATGCAGGGCCATTTAAACCCGTTTGACTGTGAAAAAAAATACTTTTAAACAGCGCGTATAAAATTAACTGCGCGTGTGAAAATCAATTAGACCTGGCGTGCCTGACGCGCGATTAATAAATGGACCGCAAAGGGTTAATTGAATAATTTTTTTTTTTTTTTTTTTTTTTTTACGTGGTGGTGGCATGAACTTGATTGGTCCTGTGCAGAGCAGGGCAGGGCTGGCGCTATTAATTGAATAATTTTTTTTTTTTTTTTTTACGTGGTGGTGGCGTGAACTTGATTGGTCCTGTGCAGAGCAGGGCAGGGCTGGCGCTATTAATTGAATTATTATTTTTTTATTTATTTTTTTTTTACGTGGTGGTGGCGTGAACTTGATTTGTACTGTGAAGAGCAGGGCAGGGCTGGCGCTATTACTTGAATATTTTTTTTTTTTTTTTTTTTTACGTGGTGGTGGCGTGAACTTGATTGGTCCTGTGCAGAGCAGGGCAGGGCTGGCGCTATTACTTGAATAATTTATTTATTTATTTTTTTTTTTTACGTGGTGGTGGCGTGAACTTGATTGGTCCTGTGCAGAGCAGGGCAGGGCTGGCGCTATTACTTGAATTATTTTATTATTATTTTTTTTTTTACGTGGTGGTGGCGTGAACTTGATTGGTCCTGTGCAGAGCAGGGCAGTGGCGTGAACTTGATTGGTCCTGTTGTAACGATTTCCCAAAATTTATGGAATACTGTCAGAAAAATAAATAGATTCTGGACCCAGTTCAACTAACCAACAAACAAGGGTATTGTACAGAAACATTAAAGATGTAGATACAACAATTACAAGTGACCAAAAATAACCCCAAACCAAACACCCCACAAATATACACACAGTCCCAAACAGAATAGTCAAGTTGCTGTAGCTCCTCAAATGGAAAAACAAAAAACAAAAATAATCCAAAATCTAGAAAAAAAGATAGGTTTGATCTCACCAGGTCTGATGAAGCTGTAATTGTAGAAAGTCCTTGGTGTTGCTGCAAATCAAAAACAAAATCAGGAAACTCCAACAAAAAACAAAAAAAAAATATTTGTAATCCAGCAGAAAAAGGAGGAGGATTGTCAGCAAACTATTCTTTAAAATGTGTTTAGTACTTTTAATACTTTCCTTTTCCTAAAAGGACCTTATAACCTTTTATTTAGTAGATAAGTTTGGTTAAAATCAGAGAAGCCAGAAACCTAACTCTTTTTACCAAACACAGAACAAACACACACCCCCTCCCCCGATGACCACCTGACCTTAATAAAGGAAAAAAGTGAAAAAAACAGGTTTTCCTAATAATTTGGCCACCTGTGGATAGACCTGGAGGCGGAACGGAAAGGTACTGGAGCCCAAAGGCTCCTCTTAAAGGGGCATTACACTATTTATTATTTTGCTGCTTTTCTCATTTACAGCTTTCAATTCAATGTAACTGTGTTACAGCGCTATTACTTGAATATTTTTTTTTTTTTTTACGTGGTGGTGGCGTGAACTTGATTGGTCCAGTGCAGAGCAGGGCAGGGCTGACGCTATTACTTGAATAATTTTTTTTTTTTACGTGGTGGTGGCGGGAACTTGATTGGTCCTGTGCAGAGCAGGGCAGAGCAGGGCAGAGCAGGGCAGGGCTGGCGCTATTACTTGAATAATTTTTTTTTTTTTTACGTGGTGGTGGCGTGAACTTGATTGGTCCTGTACAGAGCAGGGCAGAGCAGGGCAGGGCTGGTGCTATTACTTGAATAATTTTTTTTTTTTTTTTTTTTTTTTACGTGGTGGTGGCGTGAACTTGATTGGTCCTTTGCAGAGCAGAGCAGAGCAGGGCAGGGCTGGTGCTATTACTTGAATAATTTTTTTTTTTTTTTTTTTTTTACGTGGTGGTGGCGTGAACTTGATTGGTCCTGTACAGAGCAGGGCAGAGCAGGGCAGGGCTGGCGCTATTACTTGAATTTTTTTTTTTTTTACGTGGTGGTGGCGTGAACTTGATTGGTCCTGTGCAGAGCAGGGCAGGGCTGGCGCTATTACTTGAATATTTTTCTTTTTTAAGTGGTGGTGGCGTGAACTTGATTGGTCCTGTGCAGAGCAGGGCAGGGCTGGGCTGGCGCTATTACTTGAATAATTTTATTTATTATTTTTTTTACGTGGTGGTGGCGTGAACTTGATTGGTCCTGTGCAGAGCAGGGCAGAGCAGAGTAGGGCTGGCGTTATTAATTGAATTTTTTTTTTTTTTTTTTTTTACGTGGTGGTGGCGTGAACTTGATTGGTCCTGTGCAGAGCAGGGCAGAGCAGGGCAGGGCTGGCGCTATTCCTTGAATAATTTTTTTTTTTTTACGTGGTGGTGGCGTGAACTTGATTGGTCCTGTACAGAGCAGGGCAGAGCGGCGCAGGGCTGGCGCTATTAGTTGAATAATTTTTTTTTTTTTTTTTACGTGGTGGTGGCGTGAACTTGATTGGTCCTGTGCAGAGCAGGGCAGGGCTGGCGCTATTACTTGAATATTTTTTTTTTTTTTTACGTGGTGGTGGCGGGAACTTGATTGGTCCTGTGCAGAGCAGGGCAGAGCAGGGCAGGGCTGGCGCTATTCCTTGAATAATTTTTTTTTTTTTACGTGGTGGTGGCGTGAACTTGATTGGTCCTGTACAGAGCAGGGCAGAGCAGGGCAGGGCTGGCGCTATTACTTGAATTTTTTTTTTTTACGTGGTGGTGGCGTGAACTTGATTGGTCCTGTGCAGAGCAGGGCAGGGCTGGCGCTATTACTTGAATATATATTTTTTTTTAAGTGGTGGTGGCGTGAACTTGATTGGTCCTTTGCAGAGCAGGGCAGGGCTGGGCTGGCGCTATTACTTGAATAATTTTTTTTATTATTTTTTTTACGTGGTGGTGGCGTGAACTTGATTGGTCCTGTGCAGAGCAGGGCAGAGCAGAGTAGGGCTGGCGTTATTACTTGAAATTTTTTTTTTTTTTTTTTTACGTGGTGGTGGCGTGAACTTGATTGGTCCTGTGCAGAGCAGGGCAGAGCAGGGCAGGGCTGGCGCTATTCCTTGAATAATTTTTTTTTTTACGTGGTGGTGGCGTGAACTTGATTGGTCCTGTACAGAGCAGGGCAGAGCGGCGCAGGGCTGGCGCTATTAGTTGAATAATTTTTTTTTTTTTTTACGTGGTGGTGGTGTGAACTTGATTGGTCCTGTGCAGAGCAGGGCAGAGCAGGGCAGGGCTGGCGCTATTACTTGAATAATTTTTTTTTTACATGGTGGTGTCGTGAACTTGATTGGTCCTGTGCAGAGCAGGGCAGGGCTGGCGCTATTACTTGAATAATTTTTTTTTTTTTTTTTTACGTGGTGGTGGCGTGAACTTGATTGGTCCTGTGCAGAGCAGGGCAGAGCAGGGCAGGGCTGGCGCTATTACTTGAATAATTTTTTTTTTTTTTTTACGTGGTGGTGGCGTGAACGTGATTGGTCCTGTGCAGAGCAGGGCAGGGCTGGCGCTATTACTTGAATAATTTTTTTTTTTTTTTTTTTTTACGTGGTGGTGGCTTGAACGTGATTGGTCCTGTGCAGAGCAGGGCAGGGCTGGCGCTATTAATTGAATAATTTTTTTTTTTTTTTTTTACGTGGTGGTGGCGTGAACTTGATTGGTCCTGTGCAGAGCAGGGCAGGCGCTATTAATTGAATAATTTTTTTTTTTTTTTTACGTGGTGGTGGCGTGAAGTTGATTGGTCCTGTGCAGAGCAGGGCAGGGCTGGCGTTATTACTTGAATATTTTTTTTTTTTTTTTTTTTACGTGGTGGTGGCGTGAACTTGATTGGTCCTGTGCAGAGCAGGGCAGGGCTGGCGCTATTAATTGAATAATTTTTTTTTTTTTTTTTTTTTTTTTACGTGGTGGTGGCATGAACTTGATTGGTCCTGTGCAGAGCAGGGCAGGGCTGGCGCTATTAATTGAATATTTTTTTTTTTTTTTTTTTACGTGGTGGTGGCGTGAACTTGATTGGTCCTGTGCAGAGCAGGGCAGGGCTGGCGCTATTAATTGAATTATTATTTTTTTATTTATTTTTTTTTTACGTGGTGGTGGCGTGAACTTGATTTGTACTGTGAAGAGCAGGGCAGGGCTGGCGCTATTACTTGAATATTTTTTTTTTTTTTTTTTTACGTGGTGGTGGCGTGAACTTGATTGGTCCTGTGCAGAGCAGGGCAGGGCTGGCGCTATTACTTGAATAATTTATTTATTTATTTTTTTTTTTTACGTGGTGGTGGCGTGAACTTGATTGGTCCTGTGCAGAGCAGGGCAGGGCTGGCGCTATTACTTGAATTATTTTATTATTATTTTTTTTTTTACGTGGTGGTGGCGTGAACTTGATTGGTCCTGTGCAGAGCAGGGCAGTGGCGTGAACTTGATTGGTCCTGTTGTAACGATTTCCCAAAATTTATGGAATACTGTCAGAAAAATAAATAGATTCTGGACCCAGTTCAACTAACCAACAAACAAGGGTATTGTACAGAAACATTAAAGATGTAGATACAACAATTACAAGTGACCAAAAATAACCCCAAACCAAACACCCCACAAATATACACACAGTCCCAAACAGAATAGTCAAGTTGCTGTAGCTCCTCAAATGGAAAAACAAAAAACAAAAATAATCCAAAATCTAGAAAAAAAGATAGGTTTGATCTCACCAGGTCTGATGAAGCTGTAATTGTAGAAAGTCCTTGGTGTTGCTGCAAATCAAAAACAAAATCAGGAAACTCCAACAAAAAACAAAAAAAAAATATTTGTAATCCAGCAGAAAAAGGAGGAGGATTGTCAGCAAACTATTCTTTAAAATGTGTTTAGTACTTTTAATACTTTCCTTTTCCTAAAAGGACCTTATAACCTTTTATTTAGTAGATAAGTTTGGTTAAAATCAGAGAAGCCAGAAACCTAACTCTTTTTACCAAACACAGAACAAACACACACCCCCTCCCCCGATGACCACCTGACCTTAATAAAGGAAAAAAGTGAAAAAAACAGGTTTTCCTAATAATTTGGCCACCTGTGGATAGACCTGGAGGCGGAACGGAAAGGTACTGGAGCCCAAAGGCTCCTCTTAAAGGGGCATTACACTTTATTTATTATTTTGCTGCTTTTCTCATTTACAGCTTTCAATTCAATGTAACTGTGTTACAGCGCTATTACTTGAATATTTTTTTTTTTTTTACGTGGTGGTGGCGTGAACTTGATTGGTCCAGTGCAGAGCAGGGCAGGGCTGACGCTATTACTTGAATAATTTTTTTTTTTTACGTGGTGGTGGCGGGAACTTGATTGGTCCTGTGCAGAGCAGGGCAGAGCAGGGCAGAGCAGGGCAGGGCTGGCGCTATTACTTGAATAATTTTTTTTTTTTTACGTGGTGGTGGCGTGAACTTGATTGGTCCTGTACAGAGCAGGGCAGAGCAGGGCAGGGCTGGCGCTATTACTTGAATTTTTTTTTTTTTACGTGGTGGTGGCGTGAACTTGATTGGTCCTGTGCAGAGCAGGGCAGGGCTGGCGCTATTACTTGAATATATTTTTTTTTTTACGTGGTGGTGGCGTGAACTTGATTGGTCCTTTGCAGAGCAGGACAGGGCTGGGCTGGCGCTATTACTTGAATAATTTTTTTTATTATTTTTTTTACGTGGTGGTGGCGTGAACTTGATTGGTCCTGTGCAGAGCAGGGCAGAGCAGAGTAGGGCTGGCGTTATTACTTGAAATTTATTTATTTATTTTTTTTACGTGGTGGTGGCGTGAACTTGATTGGTTGTGCAGAGCAGGGCAGAGCAGGGCAGGGCTGGCGCTATTCCTTGAATAATTTTTTTTTTTACGTGGTGGTGGCGTGAACTTGATTGGTCCTGTACAGAGCAGGGCAGAGCGGCGCAGGGCTGGCGCTATTAGTTGAATAATTTTTTTTTTTTTTTACGTGGTGGTGGTGTGAACTTGATTGGTCCTGTGCAGAGCAGGGCAGAGCAGGGCAGGGCTGGCGCTATTACTTGAATAATTTTTTTTTTACATGGTGGTGTCGTGAACTTGATTAGTCCTGTGCAGAGCAGGGCAGGGCTGGCGCTATTACTTGAATATTTTTTTTTTTTTTTTTTACGTGGTGGTGGCGTGAACTTGATTGGTCCTGTGCAGAGCAGGGCAGAGCGGCGCAGGGCTGGCGCTATTAGTTGAATAATTTTTTTTTTTTTTTTTTACGTGGTGGTGGTGTGAACTTGATTGGTCCTGTGCAGAGCAGGGCAGAGCAAGGCAGGGCTGGCGCTATTACTTGAATAATTATTATTTTTTTTTTTACGTGGTGGTGTCATGAACTTGATTGGTCCTGTGCAGAGCAGGGCAGAGCAGGGCAGGGCTGGCGCTATTACTTGAATAATTTTTTATTTTTATTTTTTTTACGTGGTGGTGGCGTGAACTTGATTGGTCCTGTGCAGAGCAGGGCAGAGCAGGGCAGGGCTGGCGCTATTACTTGAATAATTTTTTTTTTTTTTACGTGGTGGTGGCGTGAACGTGATTGGTCCTGTGCAGAGCAGGGCAGGGCTGGCGCTATTACTTGAATAATTTTTTTTTTTTTTTTTTTTTTACGTGGTGGTGGCTTGAACGTGATTGGTCCTGTGCAGAGCAGGGCAGGGCTGGCGCTATTACTTGAATTTTTTTTTTTTTTTTTTTACGTGGTGGTGACGTGAACTTGATTGGTCCTGTGCAGAGCAGGGCAGAGCAGGGCAGGGCTGGCGCTATTAGTTGAATAATTTTTTTTTTTTTTTTTTACGTGGTGGTGGCGTGAACTTGATTGGTCCTGTGCAGAGCAGGGCAGAGCAGGGCAGGGCTGGCGCTATTACTTGAATAATTTTTTTTTTTTTTTTACGTGGTGGTGGCGTGAACTTGATTGGTCCTGTGCAGAGCAGGGCAGGGCTGGCGCTATTACTTGAATATTTTTTTTTTTTTTTTTACGTGGTGGTGTCGTGAACTTGATTGGTCCTGTGCAGAGCAGGGCGAGCAGAACAGGGCTGGCGTTATTACTTGAATTTTTTTTTTTTTTTACGTGGTGGTGGCGTGAAATTGATTGGTCCTGTGCAGAGCAGGGCAGAGCAGGGCAGGGCTGGCGCTATTCCTTGAATAATTTTTTTTTTTTTTTTTTATGTGGTGGTGGCGTGAACTTGATTGGTCCTGTGCAGAGCAGGGCAGAGCAGGGCAGGGCTGGCGCTATTACTTGAATAATTTTATTTTATTTATTTTTTTTTTTTACGTTTTGGTGGCGTGAACTTGATTGGTCCTGTGCAGAGCAGGGCAGAGCAGGGCAGGGCTGGCGCTATTACTTGAATATTTTTTTTTTTTTTTTTTTTTCACGTGGTGGTGGCGTGAACTTGATTGGTCCTGTGCAGAGCAGGGCAGAGCAGGGCAGAGCATGGGCAGCGCTGGCGCTATTACTTGAATAATTATTATTATTTTTTTTTTTACGTGGTGGTGGTGTGAACGTGATTGGTCCTGTGCAGAGCAGGGCAGGGCTGGCGCTATTACTTGAATAATTTTTTTTTTTTTTTTTTACGTGGTGGTGGCGTGAACGTGATTGGTCCTGTGCAGAGCAGGGCAGAGCAGGGCAGGGCTGGCGCTATTACTTGAATACATTTTTTTTTTTTTTTTTTAAGTGGTGGTGGCGTGAAAGTGATTGGTCCTGTGCAGAGCAGGGCAGAGCAGGGCAGGGCTGGTGCTATTACTTGAATAATTTTTTTTTTTTTTTTTACGTGGTGGTGGCGTGAACGTGATTGGACCTGTGCAGAGCAGGGCAGAGCAGGGCAGGGCTGGCGCTATTACTTGAATAATTTTTTTTTTTTTTTTTTACGTGGTGGTGGCGTGAACGTGATTGGTCCTGTGCAGAGCAGGGCAGGGCTGGCGCTATTACTTGAATAATTATTATTTTTTTTTTTTTTTACGTGGTGGTGGCGTGAACGTGATTGGTCCTGTGCAGAGCAGGGCAGGGCTGGCGCTATTACTTGAATAATTTTTTTTTTTTTTTACGTGGTGGTGGCGTGAACTTGATTGGTCCTGTGCAGAGCAGGGCAGGGCTGGTGCTATTACTTGAATAATTTTTTTTTTTTTTTTTTTACGTGGTGGTGGCGTGAACTTGATTGGTCCTGTGCAGAGCAGGGCAGAGCAGGGCAGGGCTGGCGCTATTACTTGAATATTTTTTTTTTTTTTTTTTTTTTTACGTGGTGGTGGCGTGAACTTGATTGGTCCTGTGCAGAGCAGGGCAGAGCAGGGCAGGGCTGGCGCTATTACTTGAATAATTTTTTTTTTTTTTTTTTTACGTGGTGGTGGCGTGAACTTGATTGGTCCTGTGCAGAGCAGGGCAGGGCTGGCGCTATTACTTGAATAATTTTTTTTTTTTTTTTTTTTTTTTTACGTTTTGGTGGCGTGAACTTGATTGGTCCTGTGCAGAGCAGGGCGAGCAGAGCAGGGCTGGCGCTATTCCTTGAATATTTTTTTTTTTTTACATGGTGGATACGTGAACTTGATTGGTCCTGTGCAGAGCAGGGCAGAGCAGGGCAGGGCTGGCGCTATTACTTGAATAAATTATTATTATTTTTTTTTTTACGTGGTGGTGGTGTGAACGTGATTGGTCCTGTGCAGAGCAGGGCAGGCTGGCGCTATTTCTTGAATAATTTTTTTTTTTTTTTTTTTTAAGTGGTGGTGGCGTGAACGTGATTGGTCCTGTGCAGAGCAGGGCAGAGCAGGGTAGGGCTGGAGCTATTACTTGAATAATTTTTTTTTTTTTTACGTGGTGGTGGCGTGAACGTGATTGGTCCTGTGCAGAGCAGGGCAGAGCAGGGCAGGGCTGGCGCTATTACTTGAATTTTTTTTTTTTTTTTTTTTACGTGGTGGTGGCGTGAATGTGATTGGTCCTGTGCAGAGCAGGGCAGGGCTGGCGCTATTACTTGAATAATTTTTTTTTTTTTTACGTGGTGGTGGCGTGAACGTGATTGGTCCTGTGCAGAGCAGGGCAGAGCAGGGCAGGGCTGGCGCTATTACTTGAATTTTTTTTTTTTTTTTTTTTACGTGGTGGTGGCGTGAACTTGATTGGTCCTGTGCAGAGCAGGGCAGAGCAGGGCAGGGCTGGCGCTATTACTTGAATAATTTTTTTTTTTTTTTTTTTTTTTACATGGTGGTGGCGTGAACTTGATTGGTCCTGTGCAGAGCAGGGCAGGGCTGGCGCTATTACTTGAATAATTTTTTTTTTTTACGTGGTGGTGGCGTGAACGTGATTGGTCCTGTGCAGAGCAGGGCAGAGCAGGGCAGGGCTGGCGCTATTACTTGAATAATTTTTTTTTTTTTTTTTTTACGTGGTGGTGGCGTGAACGTGATTGGTCCTGTGCAGAGCAGGGCAGAGCAGGGCAGGGCTGGCGCTATTACTTGAATATTTTTTTTTTTTTTTTTACGTGGTGGTGGCGTGAACTTGATTGGTCCTGTGCAGAGCAGGGCAGAGCAGGGCAGGGCTGGCGCTATTACTTGAATAATTTTTTTTTTTTTTTTTTTTTTACATGGTGGTGGCGTGAACTTGATTGGTCCTGTGCAGAGCAGGGCAGGGCTGGCGCTATTACTTGAATTTTTTTTTTTTTTTTACGTGGTGGTGGCGTGAACGTGATTGGTCCTGTGCAGAGCAGGGCAGAGTAGGGCAGGGCTGGCGCTATTACTTGAATATTTTTTTTATTTTTTTTTTACGTGGTGGTGGCGTGAACTTGATTGGTCCTGTGCAGAGCAGGGCAGAGCAGGGCAGAGCATGGGCAGGGCTGGCGCTATTACTTGAATAATTATTATTTTTATTTTTTTTACGTGGTGGTGGCGTGAACGTGATTGGTCCTGTGCAGAGCAGGGCAGGGCTGGCGCTATTACTTGAATAATTATTTATTTATTTTTTTTACGTGGTGGTGGCGTGAACGTGATTGGTCCTGTGCAGAGCAGGGCAGAGCAGGGCAGGGCTGGTGCTATTACTTGAATAATTTTTTTTTTTTTTTTTTTACGTGGTGGTGGCGTGAACGTGATTGGTCCTGTGCAGAGCAGGGCAGAGCAGAGCAGGGCTGGCGCTATTCCTTGAATATTTTTTTTTTTTTACGTGGTGGATACGTGAACTTGATTGGTCCTGTGCAGAGCAGGGCAGAGCAGGGCAGGGCTGGCGCTATTACTTGAATAAATTATTATTATTTTTTTTTTTACGTGGTGGTGGTGTGAACGTGATTGGTCCTGTGCAGAGCAGGGCAGAGCAGGGCAGGGCTGGCGCTATTACTTGAATAATTTTTTTTTTTTTTTTTTACGTGGTGGTGGCGTGAACGTGATTGGTCCTGTGCAGAGCAGGGCAGAGCAGGGCAGGGCTGGCGCTATTACTTGAATATTTTTTTTTTTTTTTTTACGTGGTGGTGGCGTGAACTTGATTGGTCCTGTGCAGAGCAGGGCAGGGCTGGCGCTATTACTTGAATAATTTTTTTTTTTTTACGTGGTGGTGGCGTGAACGTGATTGGTCCTGTGCAGAGCAGGGCAGAGCAGGGCAGGGCTGGCGCTATTACTTGAATATTTTTTTTTTTTTTTTTTTTTTTTACATGGTGGTGGCGTGAACTTGATTGGTCCTGTGCAGAGCAGGGCAGGGCTGGCGCTATTACTTGAATAATTTTTTTTTTTTACGTGGTGGTGGCGTGAACGTGATTGGTCCTGTGCAGAGCAGGGCAGAGCAGGGCAGGGCTGGCGCTATTACTTGAATAATTTTTTTTTTTTTTTTTTTACGTGGTGGTGGCGTGAACGTGATTGGTCCTGTGCAGAGCAGGGCAGAGCAGGGCAGGGCTGGCGCTATTACTTGAATATTTTTTTTTTTTTTTTTACGTGGTGGTGGCGTGAACTTGATTGGTCCTGTGCAGAGCAGGGCAGAGCAGGGCAGGGCTGGCGCTATTACTTGAATAATTTTTTTTTTTTTTTTTTTTTTTACATGGTGGTGGCGTGAACTTGATTGGTCCTGTGCAGAGCAGGGCAGGGCTGGCGCTATTACTTGAATATTTTTTTTTTTTTTACGTGGTGGTGGCGTGAACGTGATTGGTCCTGTGCAGAGCAGGGGAGTAGGGCAGGGCTGGCGCTATTACTTGAATATTTTTTTTATTTTTTTTTTACGTGGTGGTGGCGTGAACTTGATTGGTCCT
>NC_081202.1:140000-155000 GCF_902713425.1 Acipenser ruthenus | reverse complement strand
TTGAATAATTTTTTTTTTTTTTTTTTTTTTATGTGGTGGTGGCGTGAACTTGATTGGTCCTGTGCAGAGGGCAGGGCTGGCGCTATTACTTGAATATATATATATTGTTTTTTTACGTGGTGGTGGCGTGAACTTGATTGGTCTGTGCAGAGCAGGGCAGGGCTGGCGCTATTACTTGAATAATTTTTTTATTTTTTTTTACGTGGTGGTGGCGTGAACTTGATTGGTCCTGTGCAGAGCAGGGCAGGGCTGGCGCTATTACTTGAATAATTTTTTTTTTTTTTTTTTTTTTACGTGGTGGTGGCATGAACTTGATTGGTCCTGTGCAGAGCAGGGCAGGGCTGGCGCTATTAATTGAATATTTTTTTTTTTTTTTTTTACGTGGTGGTGGCGTGAACTTGATTGGTCCTGTGCAGAGCAGGGCAGGGCTGGCGCTATTACTTGAATAATTTTTTTTTTTTTTTTTTTACGTGGTGGTGGCGTGAACTTGATTGGTCCTGTGCAGAGCAGGGCAGGGCTGGCGCTATTACTTGAATAATTTTTTTTTTTTTTTTTTTTACGTGGTGGTGGCATGAACTTGATTGGTCCTGTGCAGAGCAGGGCAGGGCTGGCGCTATTACTTGAATCATTTTTTTTTTTTTTTTTTTTTACGTGGTGGTGGCGTGAACTTGATTGGTCCTGTGCAGCAGGGCAGGGCTGGCGCTATTAATTGAATTTTTTTTTTTTTTTTTTTACGTGGTGGTGGCGTGAACTTGATTGGTCCTGTGCAGAGCAGGGCAGGGCTGGCGCTATTACATGAATAATTTTTTTTTTTTTTTTTTTTTACGTGGTGGTGGCGTGAACTTGATTGGTCCTGTGCAGAGCAGGGCAGGGCTGGCGCTATTACTTGAATATTTTTTTTTTTTTTTTTTTTTTTTTTTACGTGGTGGTGGCGTGAACTTGATTGGTCCTGTGCAGAGCAGGGCAGGGCTGGCGCTATTACTTGAATCATTTTTTTTTTTTTTTTTTTTTTACGTGGTGGTGGCGTGAACTTGATTGGTCCTGTGCAGAGGGCAGGGCTGGCGCTATTACTTGAATATATATATATTGTTTTTTTACGTGGTGGTGGCGTGAACTTGATTGGTCTGTGCAGAGCAGGGCAGGGCTGGCGCTATTACTTGAATAATTTATTTTTTTTTTTTTACGTGGTGGTGGCGTGAACTTGATTGGTCCTGTGCAGAGCAGGGCAGGGCTGGCGCTATTAATTGAATAATTTTTTTTTTTTTTTTTTTTTTTTTACGTGGTGGTGGCGTGAACTTGATTGGTCCTGTGCAGAGGGCAGGGCTGGCGCTATTACTTGAATATATATATATTGTTTTTTTACGTGGTGGTGGCGTGAACTTGATTGGTCTGTGCAGAGCAGGGCAGGGCTGGCGCTATTACTTGAATAATTTTTTTTTTTTTTTTACGTGGTGGTGGCGTGAACTTGATTGGTCCTGTGCAGAGCAGGGCAGGGCTGGCGCTATTACTTGAATAATTTTTTTTTTTTTTTTTTTTTTACGTGGTGGTGGCATGAACTTGATTGGTCCTGTGCAGAGCAGGGCAGGGCTGGCGCTATTAATTGAATAATTTTTTTTTTTTTTTTACGTGGTGGTGGCGTGAACTTGATTGGTCCTGTGCAGAGCAGGGCAGGGCTGGCGCTATTACTTGAATAATTTTTTTTTTTTTTTTTTTACTCGGTGGTGGCGTCAACTTGATTGGTCCTGTGCGAGCAGGGCAGGGCTGGCGCTATTACTTGAATAATTTTATTTTTTTTTTACGTGGTGGTGGCGTGAACTTGATTGGTCCTGTGCAGAGCAGGGCAGGGCTGGCGCTATTACTTGAATAATTTTTTTTTTTTTTTTTTTTTACGTGGTGGTGGCGTGAACTTGATTGGTCCTGTGCAGAGCAGGGCAGGGCTGGCGCTATTACTTGAATCATTTTTTTTTTTTTTTTTTTTACGTGGTGGTGGCGTGAACTTGATTGGTCCTGTGCAGCAGGGCAGGGCTGGCGCTATTAATTGAATTTTTTTTTTTTTTTACGTGGTGGTGGTGTGAACTTGATTGGTCCTGTGCAGAGCAGGGCAGGGCTGGCGCTATTACATGAATAATTTTTTTTTTTTTTTTTTTTTACGTGGTGGTGGCGTGAACTTGATTGGTCCTGTGCAGAGCAGGGCAGGGCTGGCGCTATTACATGAATAATTTTTTTTTTTTTTTTTTTTTACGTGGTGGTGGCGTGAACTTGATTGGTCCTGTGCAGAGCAGGGCAGGGCTGGCGCTATTACTTGAATCATTTTTTTTTTTTTTACGTGGTGGTGGCGTGAACTTGATTGGTCCTGTGCAGAGCAGGGCAGGGCTGGCGCTATTACTTGAATCATTTTTTTTTTTTTTTTTTACGTGGTGGTGGCGTGAACTTGATTGGTCCTGTGCAGAGCAGGGCAGGGCTGGCGCTATTAATTGAATAATTTTTTTTTTTTTTTTTTTTACGTGGTGGTGGCGTGAACTTGATTGGTCCTGTGCAGAGCAGGGCAGGGCTGGCGCTATTAATTGAATAATTTTTTTTTTTTTTTTTTACGTGGTGGTGGCGTGAACTTGATTGGTCCTGTGCAGAGCAGGGCAGGGCTGGCGCTATTACTTGAATAATTTATTTATTTATTTATTTATTTATTTTACGTGGTGGTGGCGTGAACTTGATTGGTCCTGTGCAGGGCTGGCGCTATTACTTGAATAATTTATTTATTTATTTATTTATTTATTTTACGTGGTGGTGGCGTGAACTTGATTGGTCCTGTGCAGAGCAGGGCAGGGCTGGCACTATTACTTGAATAATTTATTTATTTATTTATTTATTTATTTTACGTGGTGGTGGCGTGAACTTGATTGGTCCTGTGCAGAGCAGGGCAGGGCTGGCGCTATTACTTGAATCATTTTTTTTTTTTTTACGTGGTGGTGGCGTGAACTTGATTGGTCCTGTGCAGAGCAGGGCAGGGCTGGCGCTATTAATTGAATAATTTTTTTTTTTTTTTTTTTTACATGGTGGTGGCGTGAACTTGATTGGTCCTGTGCAAAGCAGGGCAGGGCTGGCGCTATTACTTGAATCATTTTTTTTTTTTTTTTTTTTTTACGTGGTGGTGGCGTGAACTTGATTGGTCCTGTGCAGAGCAGGGCAGGGCTGGCGCTATTACTTGAATCATTTTTTTTTTTTTTTTTTTTACGTGGTGGTGGCGTGAACTTGATTGGTCCTGTGCAGAGCAGGGCAGGGCTGGCGCTATTAATTGAATAATTTTTTTTTTTTTTTTTTTTACGTGGTGGTGGCGTGAACTTGATTGGTCCTGTGCAGAGCAGGGCGAGCAGGGCAGGGCTGGCGCTATTGAATAATTTTTTTTTTTTTTTTTTTTTTACGTGGTGGTGGCGTGAACTTGATTGGTCCTGTGCAGAGCAGGGCAGGGCTGGCGCTATTACTTGAATAATTTTTTTTTTTTTTTTTTTTTTTACGTGGTGGTGGCGTGAACTTGATTGGTCCTGTGCAGAGCAGGGCGAGCAGGGCAGGGCTGGCGCTATTACTTCAAAATTTTATTTTTTTTTTTTTTTTTTACGTGGTGGTGGCGTGAACTTGATTGGTACTGTGCAGAGCAGGGCAGGGCTGGCGCTATTACTTGAATAATTTTTTTTTTTTTTTTTTTTTTTACGTGGTGGTGGCGTGAACTTGATTGGTCCTGTGCAGAGCAGGGCGAGCAGGGCAGGGCTGGCGCTATTACTTCAAAATTTTTTTTTTTTTTTTTTTTTTTTTTTTTTACGTGGTGGTGGCGTGAACTTGATTGGTCCTGTGCAGAGCAGGGCGAGCAGGGCAGGGCTGGCGCTATTACTTCAAAATTTTTTTTTTTTTTTTTACGTGGTGGTGGCGTGAACTTGATTGGTCCTGTGCAGAGCAGGGCGAGCAGGGCAGGGCTGGCGCTATTACTTCAAATTTTTTTTTTTTTTTTTTTTTTTACGTGGTGGTGGCGTGAACTTGATTGGTCCTGTGCAGAGCAGGGCGAGCAGGGCAGGGCTGGCGCTATTACTTCAAAAATTTTTTTTTTTTTTTTACGTGGTGGTGGCGTGAACTTGATTGGTCCTGTGCAGAGCAGGGCAGGGCTGGCGCTATTACTTGAATAATTTTTTTTTTTTTTTTTTTTTTTTTACGTGGTGGTGGCGTGAACTTGATTGGTCCTGTGCAGAGCAGGGCGAGCAGGGCAGGGCTGGCGCTATTACTTCAAAAAAATTTTTTTTTTTTTTTTTTTTACGTGGTGGTGGCGTGAACTTGATTGGTCCTGTGCAGAGCAGGGCGAGCAGGGCAGGGCTGGCGCTATTGAATAATTTTTTTTTTTTTTTTTTTTTTTACGTGGTGGTGGCGTGAACTTGATTGGTCCTGTGCAGAGCAGGGCAGGGCTGGCGCTATTACTTGAATAATTTTTTTTTTTTTTTTTTTTTTTACGTGGTGGTGGCGTGAACTTGATTGGTCCTGTGCAGAGCAGGGCAGGGCTGGCGCTATTACTTGAATAATTTTTTTTTTTTTTTTTTTTTTTACGTGGTGGTGGCGTGAACTTGATTGGTCCTGTGCAGAGCAGGGCGAGCAGGGCAGGGCTGGCGCTATTACTTGAATAATTTTTTTTTTTTTTTTTTTTGTACGTGGTGGTGGCGTGAACTTGATTGGTCCTGTGCAGAGCAGGGCAGGGCTGGCGCTATTACTTGAATAATTTTTTTTTTTTTTTTTTTTACGTGGTGGTGGCGTGAACTTGATTGGTCATGTGCAGAGCAGGGCGAGTAGGGCGAGCAGGGCAGGGCTGGCGCTATTACTTCAATAATTTTTTTTTTTTACGTGGTGGTGGCGTGAACTTGATTGGTCCTGTGCAGAGCAGTGCGAGCAGGGCGAGCAGGGCAGGGCAGGCGCTATTACTTCAATAATTTTTTTGTACGTGGTGGTGGCGTGAACTTGATTGGTCCTGTGCAGAGCAGGGCAGGGCTGGCGCTATTACTTGAATAATTTTTTTTTTTTTTTTTTTACGTGGTGGTGGCGTGAACTTGATTGGTCCTGTGCAGAGCAGGGCGAGCAGGGTAGGGCTGGCGCTATTACTTGAATCATTTTTTTTTTTTTTTTTTTTTTTACGTGGTGGTGGCGTGAACTTGATTGGTCCTGTGCAGAGCAGGGCAGGGCTGGCGCTATTACTTGAATAATTTTTTTTTTTTTTTTTTTTTTTTTACGTGGTGGTGGCATGAACTTGATTGGTCCTAGAGCAGGGCAGGGCTGGCGCTATTACTTGAATAATATATATTTTTTTTTTTACATGGTGGTGGCGTGAACTTGATTGGTCCTGTGCAGAACAGGGCGAGCAGGGCAGGGCTGGCGCTATTACTTGAATAATTTTTTATTTTTTTTTTTCTTACGTGCTGGTGGCGTGAACTTGATTGGTCCTGTGCAGAGCAGGGCAGGGCTGGCGCTATTACTTGAATAATTTTTTTTTTTTTTTTTTTTTTTTTACGTGGTGGTGGCGTGAACTTGATTGGTCCTGTGCAGAGCAGGGCAGGGCTGGCGCTATTACTTGAATAATTTTTTTTTTTTACGTGGTGGTGGCGTGAACTTGATTGGTCCTGTGCAGAGCAGGGCAGGGCTGGCGCTATTAATTGAATAATTTTTTTTTTTTTTTTTTTTTTACGTGGTGGTGGCGTGAACTTGATTGGTCCTGTGCAGAGCAGGGCAGGGCTGGCGCTATTACTTGAATAATTTTTTTTTTTTTTTTTACGTGGTGGTGGCGTGAACTTGATTGGTCCTATGCAGAGCAGGGCAGGGCTGGCGCTATTACTTGAATAATTTTTTTATTTTTTTATTTTTTTTTTTACGTGGTGGTGGCGTGAACTTGATTGGTCCTGTGCAGAGCAGGGCGAGCAGGGCAGGGCTGGCGCTATTACTTGAATAATTTTTTTTTTTTTTTTTCTTACGTGGTGGTGGCGTGAAGTTGATTGGTCCTGTGCAGAGCAGGGCGAGCAGGGCAGGGCTGGCGCTATTAATTGAATAATTTTTTATTTTTATTTTTTTTTACGTGGGGTGGCGTGAACTTGATTGGTCCTGTGCAGAGCAGGGCAGGGCTGGCGTTATTACTTGAATAATCTTTATTTATTTATTTATTTTTTTACGTGGTGGTGGCGTGAACTTGATTGGTCCTGTGCAGAGCAGGGCGAGCAGGGCAGGGCTGGTGCTATTACTTCAATAATTTTTTTATTTTTTTTTTCTTACGTGGTGGTGGCGTGAACTTCATTGGTCCTGTGTAGAGCAGGGCAGAGCAGGGCAGGGCTGGCGCTATTAATTGAATCATTTTTTTTTTTTTTTTTTTTTTTTTACGTGGTGGTGGCGTGAACTTGATTGGTCCTGTGCAGAGCAGGGCAGGGCTGGCGCTATTACTTGAATAATTTTTTTTTTTTTTTTTTTTTTTACGTGGTGGTGGCGTGAACTTGTTTGGTCCTGTGCAGAGCAGGGCAGGGCTGGCGCTATTACTTGAATAATTTTTTTTTTTTTTTTTTTTTACGTGGTGGTGGCGTGAACTTGATTGGTCCTGTGCAGAGCAGGGCAGGGCTGGCGCTATTAATGGAATATTTTTTTTTTTTTTTTTTTACGTGGTGGTGGCGTGAACTTGATTGGTCCTGTGCAGAGCAGGGCAGGGCTGGCGCTATTACTTGGATAATTTTTTTTTTTTTTACGTGGTGGTGGCGTGAACTTCATTGGTCCTGTGCAGAGCAGGGCGAGCAGTGCGAGCAGGGCAGGGCTGGCGCTATTACTTCAAAAATTTTTTTTTTTTTTTTTTTTGTACGTGGTGGTGGCGTGAACTTGATTGGTCCTGTGCAGAGCAGGGCAGGGCTGGCGCTATTACTTGAATAATTTTTTTTTTTTTTTTTTTTACGTGGTGGTGGCGTGAACTTGATTGGTCATGTGCAGAGCAGGGCGAGTAGGGCGAGCAGGGCAGGGCTGGCGCTATTACTTCAATAATTTTTTTTTTTTACGTGGTGGTGGCGTGAACTTGATTGGTCCTGTGCTGAGCAGTGCGAGCAGGGCGAGCAGGGCAGGGCAGGCGCTATTACTTCAATAATTTATTTATTTTTTTTTGTACGTGGTGGTGGCGTGAACTTGATTGGTCCTGTGCAGAGCAGGGCAGGGCTGGCGCTATTACTTGAATAATTTTTTTTTTTTTTTTTTTACGTGGTGGTGGCGTGAACTTGATTGGTCCTGTGCAGAGCAGGGCGAGCAGGGTAGGGCTGGCGCTATTACTTGAATCATTTTTTTTTTTTTTTTTTTTTTTTACGTGGTGGTGGCGTGAACTTGATTGGTGCAGAGCAGGGCAGGGCTGGCGCTATTACTTGAATAATTTTTTTTTTTTTTTTTTTTTTTTTACGTGGTGGTGGCATGAACTTGATTGGTCCTAGAGCAGGGCAGGGCTGGCGCTATTACTTGAATAATATATATTTTTTTTTTTACATGGTGGTGGCGTGAACTTGATTGGTCCTGTGCAGAACAGGGCGAGCAGGGCAGGGCTGGCGCTATTACTTGAATAATTTTTTTTTTTTTTTTTTCTTACGTGCTGGTGGCGTGAACTTGATTGGTC
Organism: Acipenser ruthenus; assembly: GCF_902713425.1. Classification (NCBI taxonomy): domain Eukaryota; kingdom Metazoa; phylum Chordata; class Actinopteri; order Acipenseriformes; family Acipenseridae; genus Acipenser; species Acipenser ruthenus. The sequence continues at coordinate 147,352 of NC_081202.1, read as the reverse complement.
CTGTGCAGAGCAGGGCAGGGCTGGCGCTATTACTTGAATAATTTTTTTTTTTTTTTTTTTTTTACGTGGTGGTGGCGTGAACTTGATTGGTCCTGTGCAGAGCAGGGCAGGGCTGGCGCTATTACTTGAATAATTTTTTTTTTTTTTTTTTTACGTGGTGGTGGCGTGAACTTGATTGGTCCTGTGCAGAGCAGGGTAGGGCTGGCGCTATTACTTGAATCATTTTTTTTATTTTTTTTTTTTTTTACGTGGTGGTGGCGTGAACTTGATTGGTCCTGTGCAGAGCAGGGCAGGGCTGGCGCTATTACTTGAATAATTTTTTTTTTTTACGTGGTGGTGGCGTGAACTTGATTGGTCCTGTGCAGAGCAGGGCAGGGCTGGCGCTATTAATTGAATAATTTTTTTTTTTTTTTTTTTTTTACGTGGTGGTGGCGTGAACTTGATTGGTCCTGTGCAGAGCAGGGCAGGGCTGGCGCTATTACTTGAATAATTTTTTTTTTTTTTTTTACGTGGTGGTGGCGTGAACTTGATTGGTCCTATGCAGAGCAGGGCAGGGCTGGCGCTATTACTTGAATAATTTTTTTATTTTTTTATTTTTTTTTTTACGTGGTGGTGGCGTGAACTTGATTGGTCCTGTGCAGAGCAGGGCGAGCAGGGCAGGGCTGGCGCTATTACTTGAATAATTTTTTTTTTTTTTTTTCTTACGTGGTGGTGGCGTGAAGTTGATTGGTCCTGTGCAGAGCAGGGCGAGCAGGGCAGGGCTGGCGCTATTAATTGAATAATTTTTTATTTTTATTTTTTTTTACGTGGGGTGGCGTGAACTTGATTGGTCCTGTGCAGAGCAGGGCAGGGCTGGCGTTATTACTTGAATAATCTTTATTTATTTATTTATTTTTTTACGTGGTGGTGGCGTGAACTTGATTGGTCCTGTGCAGAGCAGGGCGAGCAGGGCAGGGCTGGCGCTATTACTTGAATAATTTTTTTTTTTTTTTTTTTTACGTGGTGGTGGCGTGAACTTGATTGGTCCTGTGCAGAGCAGGGTAGGGCTGGCGCTATTACTTGAATCATTTTTTTTTTTTTTTTTTTTTTTTACGTGGTGGTGGCGTGAACTTGATTGGTCCTGTGCAGAGCAGGGCAGGGCTGGCGCTATTACTTGAATAATTTTTTTTTTTTACGTGGTGGTGGCGTGAACTTGATTGGTCCTGTGCAGAGCAGGGCAGGGCTGGCGCTATTAATTGAATAATTTTTTTTTTTTTTTTTTTTTTACGTGGTGGTGGCGTGAACTTGATTGGTCCTGTGCAGAGCAGGGCAGGGCTGGCGCTATTACTTGAATAATTTTTTTTTTTTTTTTTACGTGGTGGTGGCGTGAACTTGATTGGTCCTATGCAGAGCAGGGCAGGGCTGGCGCTATTACTTGAATAATTTTTTTATTTTTTTATTTTTTTTTTTACGTGGTGGTGGCGTGAACTTGATTGGTCCTGTGCAGAGCAGGGCGAGCAGGGCAGGGCTGGCGCTATTACTTGAATAATTTTTTTTTTTTTTTTTCTTACGTGGTGGTGGCGTGAAGTTGATTGGTCCTGTGCAGAGCAGGGCGAGCAGGGCAGGGCTGGCGCTATTAATTGAATAATTTTTTATTTTTATTTTTTTTTACGTGGGGTGGCGTGAACTTGATTGGTCCTGTGCAGAGCAGGGCAGGGCTGGCGTTATTACTTGAATAATCTTTATTTATTTATTTATTTTTTTACGTGGTGGTGGCGTGAACTTGATTGGTCCTGTGCAGAGCAGGGCGAGCAGGGCAGGGCTGGTGCTATTACTTCAATAATTTTTTTATTTTTTTTTTCTTACGTGGTGGTGGCGTGAACTTCATTGGTCCTGTGTAGAGCAGGGCAGAGCAGGGCAGGGCTGGCGCTATTAATTGAATCATTTTTTTTTTTTTTTTTTTTTTTTACGTGGTGGTGGCGTGAACTTGATTGGTCCTGTGCAGAGCAGGGCAGGGCTGGCGCTATTACTTGAATAATTTTTTTTTTTTTTTTTTTTTTTACGTGGTGGTGGCGTGAACTTGTTTGGTCCTGTGCAGAGCAGGGCAGGGCTGGCGCTATTACTTGAATAATTTTTTTTTTTTTTTTTTTTTTACGTGGTGGTGGCGTGAACTTGATTGGTCCTGTGCAGAGCAGGGCAGGGCTGGCGCTATTAATGGAATATTTTTTTTTTTTTTTTTTTACGTGGTGGTGGCGTGAACTTGATTGGTCCTGTGCAGAGCAGGGCAGGGCTGGCGCTATTACTTGGATAATTTTTTTTTTTTTTACGTGGTGGTGGCGTGAACTTCATTGGTCCTGTGCAGAGCAGGGCGAGCAGTGCGAGCAGGGCAGGGCTGGCGCTATTACTTCAAAAATTTTTTTTTTTTTTTTTTTTGTACGTGGTGGTGGCGTGAACTTGATTGGTCCTGTGCAGAGCAGGGCAGGGCTGGCGCTATTACTTGAATAATTTTTTTTTTTTTTTTTTTTACGTGGTGGTGGCATGAACTTGATTGGTCCTAGAGCAGGGCAGGGCTGGCGCTATTACTTGAATAATATATTTTTTTTTTTTTACATGGTGGTGGCGTGAACTTGATTGGTCCTGTGCAGAACAGGGCGAGCAGGGCAGGGCTGGCGCTATTACTTGAATAATTTTTTATTTTTTTTTTTCTTACGTGCTGGTGGCGTGAACTTGATTGGTCCTGTGCAGAGCAGGGCAGGGCTGGCGCTATTACTTGAATAATTTTTTTTTTTTTTTTTTTTTTACGTGGTGGTGGCGTGAACTTGATTGGTCCTGTGCAGAGCAGGGCAGGGCTGGCGCTATTACTTGAATAATTTTTTTTTTTTTTTTTTTTACGTGGTGGTGGCGTGAACTTGATTGGTCCTGTGCAGAGCAGGGCAGGGCTGGCGCTATTAATGGAATATTTTTTTTTTTTTTTTTTTACGTGGTGGTGGCGTGAACTTGATTGGTCCTGTGCAGAGCAGGGCAGGGCTGGCGCTATTACTTGGATAATTTTTTTTTTTTTTACGTGGTGGTGGCGTGAACTTCATTGGTCCTGTGCAGAGCAGGGCGAGCAGTGCGAGCAGGGCAGGGCTGGCGCTATTACTTCAAAAATTTTTTTTTTTTTTTTTTTTTTTTTTACGTGGCGTGAAATTGATTGGTACTGTCCAGAGCAGGGCAGGGCTGGCGCTATTAATTGAATAATTTTTTTTTTTTTTTTTTTTTTTACGTGGTGGTGGCGTGAACTTGATTGGTCCTGTGCAGAGCAGGGCGAGCAGGGCAGGGCTGGCGCTATTACTTGAATAATTTTTTTTTTTTTTTTTTTTTACGTGGTGGTGGCGTGAACTTGATTGGTCCTGTGCAGAGCAGGGCGAGCAGGGCGAGCAGGGCAGGGCTGGCGCTATACTTCAAAAATTTTTTTTTTTTTTTTTTTTTTTACGTGGTGGTGGCGTGAAATTGATTGGTACTGTGCAGAGCAGGGCAGGGCTGGCGCTATTACTTGAATAATTTTTTTTTTTTTTTTTTTTTTTACATGGTGGTGGCGTGAACTTGATTGGTCCTGTGCAGAGCAGGGCGAGCAGGGCAGGGCTGGCGCTATTACTTCAAAATTTTTTTTTTTTTTTTTTTTTTTTTACGTGGTGGTGGCGTGAACTTCATTGGTCCTGTGCAGAGCAGGGCGAGCAGTGCGAGCAGGGCAGGGCTGGCGCTATTACTTCAAAAATTTTTTTTTTTTTTTTTTTTGTACGTGGTGGTGGCGTGAACTTGATTGGTCCTGTGCAGAGCAGGGCAGGGCTGGCGCTATTACTTGAATAATTTTTTTTTTTTTTTTTTTTACGTGGTGGTGGCATGAACTTGATTGGTCCTAGAGCAGGGCAGGGCTGGCGCTATTACTTGAATAATATATTTTTTTTTTTTTACATGGTGGTGGCGTGAACTTGATTGGTCCTGTGCAGAACAGGGCGAGCAGGGCAGGGCTGGCGCTATTACTTGAATAATTTTTTATTTTTTTTTTTCTTACGTGCTGGTGGCGTGAACTTGATTGGTCCTGTGCAGAGCAGGGCAGGGCTGGCGCTATTACTTGAATAATTTTTTTTTTTTTTTTTTTTTTACGTGGTGGTGGCGTGAACTTGATTGGTCCTGTGCAGAGCAGGGCAGGGCTGGCGCTATTACTTGAATAATTTTTTTTTTTTTTTTTTTTACGTGGTGGTGGCGTGAACTTGATTGGTCCTGTGCAGAGCAGGGTAGGGCTGGCGCTATTACTTGAATCATTTTTTTTTTTTTTTTTTTTTTTTACGTGGTGGTGGCGTGAACTTGATTGGTCCTGTGCAGAGCAGGGCAGGGCTGGCGCTATTACTTGAATAATTTTTTTTTTTTACGTGGTGGTGGCGTGAACTTGATTGGTCCTGTGCAGAGCAGGGCAGGGCTGGCGCTATTAATTGAATAATTTTTTTTTTTTTTTTTTTTTTACGTGGTGGTGGCGTGAACTTGATTGGTCCTGTGCAGAGCAGGGCAGGGCTGGCGCTATTACTTGAATAATTTTTTTTTTTTTTTTTACGTGGTGGTGGCGTGAACTTGATTGGTCCTATGCAGAGCAGGGCAGGGCTGGCGCTATTACTTGAATAATTTTTTTATTTTTTTATTTTTTTTTTTACGTGGTGGTGGCGTGAACTTGATTGGTCCTGTGCAGAGCAGGGCGAGCAGGGCAGGGCTGGCGCTATTACTTGAATAATTTTTTTTTTTTTTTTTCTTACGTGGTGGTGGCGTGAAGTTGATTGGTCCTGTGCAGAGCAGGGCGAGCAGGGCAGGGCTGGCGCTATTAATTGAATAATTTTTTATTTTTATTTTTTTTTACGTGGGGTGGCGTGAACTTGATTGGTCCTGTGCAGAGCAGGGCAGGGCTGGCGTTATTACTTGAATAATCTTTATTTATTTATTTATTTTTTTACGTGGTGGTGGCGTGAACTTGATTGGTCCTGTGCAGAGCAGGGCGAGCAGGGCAGGGCTGGTGCTATTACTTCAATAATTTTTTTATTTTTTTTTTCTTACGTGGTGGTGGCGTGAACTTCATTGGTCCTGTGTAGAGCAGGGCAGAGCAGGGCAGGGCTGGCGCTATTAATTGAATCATTTTTTTTTTTTTTTTTTTTTTTTACGTGGTGGTGGCGTGAACTTGATTGGTCCTGTGCAGAGCAGGGCAGGGCTGGCGCTATTACTTGAATAATTTTTTTTTTTTTTTTTTTTTTTACGTGGTGGTGGCGTGAACTTGTTTGGTCCTGTGCAGAGCAGGGCAGGGCTGGCGCTATTACTTGAATAATTTTTTTTTTTTTTTTTTTTTTACGTGGTGGTGGCGTGAACTTGATTGGTCCTGTGCAGAGCAGGGCAGGGCTGGCGCTATTAATGGAATATTTTTTTTTTTTTTTTTTTACGTGGTGGTGGCGTGAACTTGATTGGTCCTGTGCAGAGCAGGGCAGGGCTGGCGCTATTACTTGGATAATTTTTTTTTTTTTTACGTGGTGGTGGCGTGAACTTCATTGGTCCTGTGCAGAGCAGGGCGAGCAGTGCGAGCAGGGCAGGGCTGGCGCTATTACTTCAAAAATTTTTTTTTTTTTTTTTTTTGTACGTGGTGGTGGCGTGAACTTGATTGGTCCTGTGCAGAGCAGGGCAGGGCTGGCGCTATTACTTGAATAATTTTTTTTTTTTTTTTTTTTACGTGGTGGTGGCGTGAACTTGATTGGTCATGTGCAGAGCAGGGCGAGTAGGGCGAGCAGGGCAGGGCTGGCGCTATTACTTCAATAATTTTTTTTTTTTACGTGGTGGTGGCGTGAACTTGATTGGTCCTGTGCTGAGCAGTGCGAGCAGGGCGAGCAGGGCAGGGCAGGCGCTATTACTTCACTAATTTATTTATTTTTTTTTGTACGTGGTGGTGGCGTGAACTTGATTGGTCCTGTGCAGAGCAGGGCAGGGCTGGCGCTATTACTTGAATAATTTTTTTTTTTTTTTTTTTACGTGGTGGTGGCGTGAACTTGATTGGTCCTGTGCAGAGCAGGGCGAGCAGGGTAGGGCTGGCGCTATTACTTGAATCATTTTTTTTTTTTTTTTTTTTTTTTACGTGGTGGTGGCGTGAACTTGATTGGTGCAGAGCAGGGCAGGGCTGGCGCTATTACTTGAATAATTTTTTTTTTTTTTTTTTTTTTTTTACGTGGTGGTGGCATGAACTTGATTGGTCCTAGAGCAGGGCAGGGCTGGCGCTATTACTTGAATAATATATATTTTTTTTTTTACATGGTGGTGGCGTGAACTTGATTGGTCCTGTGCAGAACAGGGCGAGCAGGGCAGGGCTGGCGCTATTACTTGAATAATTTTTTATTTTTTTTTTTCTTACGTGCTGGTGGCGTGAACTTGATTGGTCCTGTGCAGAGCAGGGCAGGGCTGGCGCTATTACTTGAATAATTTTTTTTTTTTTTTTTTTTTTTACGTGGTGGTGGCGTGAACTTGATTGGTCCTGTGCAGAGCAGGGCAGGGCTGGCGCTATTACTTGAATAATTTTTTTTTTTTACATGGTGGTGGCGTGAACTTGATTGGTCCTGTGCAGAGCAGGGCAGGGCTGGCGCTATTACTTGAATAATTTTTTTTTTTTTTTTTACGTGGTGGTGGCGTGAACTTGATTGGTCCTGTGCAGAGCAGGGCAGAGCAGGGCAGGGCTGGCGTTATTACTTGAATAATCTTTATTTTTTATTTTTTTTTTTTACGTGGTGGTGGCGTGAACTTGATTGGTCCTGTGCAGAGCAGGGCGAGCAGGGCAGGGCTGGTGCTATTACTTCAATAATTTTTTTTTTTTTTTTTTCTTACGTGGTGGTGGCGTGAACTTCATTGGTCCTGTGCAGAGCAGGGCAGAGCAGGGCAGGGCTGGCGCTATTAATTGAATCATTTTTTTTTTTTTTTTTTTTTTTTACGTGGTGGTGGCGTGAACTTGATTGGTCCTGTGCAGAGCAGGGCAGGGCTGGCGCTATTACTTGAATAATTTTTTTTTTTTTTTTTTTTTTTACGTGGTGGTGGCGTGAACTTGATTGGTCCTGTGCAGAGCAGGGCAGGGCTGGCGCTATTACTTGAATAATTTTTTTTTTTTACGTGGTGGTGGCGTGAACTTGATTGGTCCTGTGCAGAGCAGGGCAGGGCTGGCGCTATTAATTGAATAATTTTTTTTTTTTTTTTTTTTTACGTGGTGGTGGCGTGAACTTGATTGGTCCTGTGCAGAGCAGGGCAGGGCTGGCGCTATTACTTGAATAATTTTTTTTTTTTTTTTTTTACGTGGTGGTGGCGTGAACTTGATTGGTCATGTG